>NW_028226558.1:0-32986 GCF_052327205.1 Somniosus microcephalus
AAACCATGGAGGCTGCAGCTCTCAACATGAGGCCGGGATTAATACTTGGCACCATATCCAACAAGGTAGCGACACAGCTGCCATGCCGTGTTTTGTACGTAGGTCGATTAGTCTCGCTCTCCGCTGCCCTTTCCACGTAGACTGCAATTTTTTCCTTTTCAAGTATTTATCCAATTCCCTTCTGAAAGTTAATATTGAATCTGCTTCCACCGCCCTTTCAGGCAGCGCGTTCCGGATCACAACAACTCGCTGCGTTAAAAAATATTTCTCATCTCCCCTCTGGTTCTTTTGCCAATTTTGTTCCCAGGTCCCTGCCACCCTCATCTGGTGCTGTCTCCACCACATGCCACATTCCGATATGCCCTGTTGTGCCGACACAGAAGCTGGAACGGGCACCTTGGAAGCGATGCTTTTTCCTGGCAGGGGAGGATGCAGGTCGATCTAAGCCATGCCCTTGGATTAAACTGGAGGTCGGGAGCTGAGCAACGTTCCCCGTCAGCAAGTGCCGACTCTCCTTACGGTCAACATGTGTCGGGCACCGCCAGCACACTGCACACCCCAGAGGCTGTGACAGAGCCTCGGCAGCGAGTGTCAGCAGCAACGCTCCCGCTAAGCTGCCCGGCCGTCTGGAGGTCCCATGCAGGCCCCTCACCGGCTTTTTAATGGGAGATTTCCAGCATGCGCAAAATTTTGAATGGGCCGCGCAGCCAGTAAAACGGACCGTGCACCCAAAAACAATTAGGGGGAACATTGGTCGGCAGGTCATTCAACCTTGGGGACATGTCACTGCCCGAGCCCAGTACAGCCGGCCTGTACAGACCAACACACAAACCTCACCCCCCCTGTACAGACCAACACACAAACCCCACACCCCCTGTACAGACCAACACACAAACCTCAGGCCCCCTGTACAGACCAACACACAAACCTCACACCCCCTGTACAGACCAACACACAAACCTCACCCCCTGTACAGACCAACACACTAACCTCACACCCCCTGTACAGACCAACACACAAACCTCACACCCCCTGTACAGACCAACACACAAACCTCACACCCCCTGTACAGACCAACACACTAACCTCACACCCCCTGTACAGACCAACACACAAACCTCACACCCCCTGTACAGACCAACACACTAACCTCACACCCCCTGTACAGACCAACACACAAACCCCACACCCCCTGTACAGACCAACACACAAACCCCACACCCCCTGTACAGACCAACACACAAACCTCACACCCCCTGTACAGACCAACACACAAACCTCACACCCCCTGTACAGACCAACACACAAACCTCACACCCCCTGTACAGACCAACACACTAACCTCACACCCGCTGTACAGACCAACACACTAACCTCACACCCCCTGTACAGACCAACACACAAACCCCACACCCCCTGTACAGACCAACACACTAACCTCACACCCCCTGTACAGACCAACACACAAACCTCACACCCCCTGTACAGACCAACACACAAACCTCACACCCCCTGTACAGACCAACACACAAACCTCACACCCCCTGTACAGACCAACACACAAACCTCACACCCCCTGTACAGACCAACACACTAACCTCACACCCCCTGTACAGACCAACACACAAACCTCACACCCCCTGTACAGACCAACACACAAACCTCACCCCCCCTGTACAGACCAACACACAAACCTCACCCCCCCTGTACAGACCAACACACAAACCTCACCCCCCCTGTACAGACCAACACACAAACCTCACACCCCCTGTACAGACCAACACACAAACCTCACACCCCCTGTACAGACCAACACACAAACCTCACCCCCCTGTACAGACCAACACACAAACCTCACACCCCCTGTACAGACCAACACACAAACCTCACACCCCCTGTACAGACCAACACACAAACCTCACCCCCTGTACAGACCAACACACGAACCTCACACCCCCTGTACAGACCAACACACAAACCTCACCCCCCCCTGTACAGACCAACACACAAACCTCACCCCCTGTACAGACCAACACACAAACCTCACACCCCCTGTACAGACCAACACACAAACCTCACCCCCCCTGTACAGACCAACACACAAACCTCACACCCCCTGTACAGACCAACACACAAACCTCACCCCCCCTGTACAGACCAACACACTAACCTCACCCCCCCTGTACAGACCAACACACAAACCTCACCCCCCCTGTACAGACCAACACACTAACCTCACACCCCCTGTACAGACCAACACACAAACCTCACCCCCCCTGTACAGACCAACACACAAACCTCACACCCCCTGTACAGACCAACACACTAACCTCACACCCCCTGTACAGACCAACACACAAACCTCACCCCCCCTGTACAGACCAACACACTAACCTCACCCCCCCTGTACAGACCAACACACAAACCTCACACCCCCTGTACAGACCAACACACTAACCTCACACCCCCTGTACAGACCAACACACAAACCTCACACCCCCTGTACAGACCAACACACAAACCTCACACCCCCTGTACAGACCAACACACAAACCCCACACCCCCTGTACAGACCAACACACAAACCTCACACCCCCTGTACAGACCAACACACAAACCTCACACCCCCTGTACAGACCAACACACAAACCTCACACCCCCTGTACAGACCAACACACAAACCTCACCCCCCCTGTACAGACCAACACACTAACCTCACCCCCCCTGTACAGACCAACACACAAACCTCACACCCCCTGTACAGACCAACACACAAACCTCACACCCCCTGTACAGACCAACACACAAACCTCACCCCCCCTGTACAGACCAACACACAAACCTCACACCCCCTGTACAGACCAACACACAAACCTCACACCCCCTGTACAGACCAACACACAAACCCCACACCCCCTGTACAGACCAACACACAAACCTCACACCCCCTGTACAGACCAACACACTAACCTCACCCCCCCTGTACAGACCAACACACAAACCTCACACCCCCTGTACAGACCAACACACAAACCTCACACCCCCTGTACAGACCAACACACAAACCTCACCCCCCCTGTACAGACCAACACACAAACCTCACACCCCCTGTACAGACCAACACACAAACCTCACACCCCCTGTACAGACCAACACACTAACCTCACCCCCCCTGTACAGACCAACACACAAACCTCACACCCCCTGTACAGACCAACACACAAACCTCACCCCCTGTACAGACCAACACACAAACCTCACCCCCTGTACAGACCAACACACAAACCTCACCCCCTGTACAGACCAACACACAAACCTCACACCCCCTGTACAGACCAACACACAAACCTCACACCCCCTGTACAGACCAACACACAAACCTCACCCCCCCTGTACAGACCAACACACAAACCTCACACCCCCTGTACAGACCAACACACAAACCTCACACCCCCTGTACAGACCAACACACAAACCTCACACCCCCTGTACAGACCAACACACAAACCTCACACCCCCTGTACAGACCAACACACAAACCTCACACCCCCTGTACAGACCAACACACAAACCTCACCCCCCCTGTACAGACCAACACACAAACCTCACCCCCCCTGTACAGACCAACACACAAACCTCACACCCCCTGTACAGACCAACACACAAACCTCACACCCCCTGTACAGACCAACACACAAACCTCACACCCCCTGTACAGACCAACACACAAACCTCACCCCCTGTACAGACCAACACACAAACCTCACACCCCCTGTACAGACCAACACACAAACCTCACCCCCCCTGTACAGACCAACACACAAACCTCACACCCCCTGTACAGACCAACACACAAACCTCACACCCCCTGTACAGACCAACACACAAACCTCACACCCCCTGTACAGACCAACACACAAACCTCACACCCCCTGTACAGACCAACACACAAACCTCACCCCCCCTGTACAGACCAACACACAAACCTCACCCCCCCTGTACAGACCAACACACAAACCTCACACCCCCTGTACAGACCAACACACAAACCTCACACCCCCTGTACAGACCAACACACAAACCTCACACCCCCTGTACAGACCAACACACAAACCTCACCCCCCCTGTACAGACCAACACACAAACCTCACCCCCTGTACAGACCAACACACAAACCTCACACCCCCTGTACAGACCAACACACAAACCTCACCCCCCCTGTACAGACCAACACACAAACCTCACACCCCCTGTACAGACCAACACACAAACCTCACACCCCCTGTACAGACCAACACACAAACCTCACACCCCCTGTACAGGCCAACACAGAAACCTCACCCCCCCTGTACAGACCAACACACAAACCTCACCCCCCCTGTACAGACCAACACACTAACCTCACCCCCCCTGTACAGACCAACACACAAACCTCACACCCCCTGTACAGACCAACACACAAACCTCACACCCCCTGTACAGACCAACACACAAACCTCACCCCCCCTGTACAGACCAACACACAAACCTCACCCCCCCTGTACAGACCAACACACAAACCTCACACCCCCTGTACAGACCAACACACAAACCTCACCCCCCCTGTACAGACCAACACACAAACCTCACCCCCCCTGTACAGACCAACACACTAACCTCACCCCCCCTGTACAGACCAACACACAAACCTCACACCCCCTGTACAGACCAACACACAAACCCCACACCCCCTGTACAGACCAACACACAAACCTCACACCCCCTGTACAGACCAACACACAAACCTCACACCCCCTGTACAGACCAACACACAAACCCCACACCCCCTGTACAGACCAACACACAAACCTCACCCCCCCTGTACAGACCAACACACAAACCTCACCCCCCCTGTACAGACCAACACCTGCACTTTGATTTCAGTGGTAAGGAAAAGCGGGGAGGTGTATAATGAGCGGTGGATCTGATATTGCCGGTTTGACACGAGCACCAAGGGTCCCAGTGGATTGGTACCCCGACCAGGAATGGTGTTCAGGAGTGAACTGAAATGCTGGCGAATCCTGGCACTTACCCTGGCGTGGCGTGCTCGTTGTTTCTGACGAATTGCCCATTTTGACTGGCTGCGCTCGGCTCGATGTGGGCGGGCGTTGTGTCGCAATGCTTCGGGCTGCGGTCAGCCGGGGTGGGGAACGTGGAGCTATTCTCTGTCTCCTCGTCAGACACAAAGAACTGGAAGAGAAGAGGAGAAAGGAGTCATCATGAACCAAGAGTCGTCTGTGACCAATCAGAGGACGGAGGCCGCAGCCGCTGCTCTCCGAGCTGAACCGTGACCTCTTCACCTTCTCCCAATCGGCGATGGGGCCGAGCATCTGAGACACGGACTCAGGAATCTGGGCTCATTCTGTCCCTCCCTAAACCAGGGCAACTCATAGAATCATACAGCACAGAAGGAGGCCATTCGGCCCATCGTGCCTGTGCCGGCTCTTTGAACGAGCTCTCCAATTAGTCCCACTCCCCTCTGCTCTTTCCCCACAGCCCTGCAAATTTCTCCTTTCAAGTATTTATCCAATTCCCTTTTGAAAGTTACTATTGAATCTGCTTCCACCGCCCTTTCAGGCAGCGCGTTCCAGATCATCATAATTCACTGTGTTAAAAAATTCTCATCTCTCCTCTGGTTCTTCTGCCAATTATCTTCAATCTGTGTCCTCTGGTTACCGACCCTCCTGCCACTGGAAACAGTTTCTCCTTATTTACTCCCATCAAAACCCTTCATCATTTTTGAAGACCTCTATCAAATCTCCCCTTAATCTTCTCTGCTCTAAGGAGAACAATCCCAGCTTCTCTAGTCTCTCCATGTAACTGAATTGTTCTTTCTTTCTGCAGCCCTGCTTGGCATTGAACCCGGGACCTCCCTGACCCACGTGGCTCAGGACCAGCTCTTGCCTGCTTGCCCCCATCCGCCGGATCACGCAGTCCTCACCTGTACATCGCGCACGACGACGTCCGATTGGACGGGCTCCTCCGTGGGTCCCTTCTTCTCCTGGGCGCCATCGCTCTGCTCCTCCTCTTCATCCCCTTCCTCTATGGTGGGTGCGCCGGTTGGGGAAGATGCCGTCTTCCTGTTCTTCTTCTGCGTCCCTTTCTTCCTCCTCCCTTCTGACGGCAGGTGTGTGGAGAGTGGGTGGTGGGTGTGAAGGGAGGAATGACGATGGTCTATTGAAATAGGAGAAAGAGAGAGAGAGACAGGATTGATGTTAAGCACTAAAAAAAAGAAAGAATTGCATTTATATAGCACCTTTCACCACCTCAGGGTGTCCCAAAGCGCTTTACAGCCAATGAGGAACTTTTGAAGTGTAGTCACTGTTGTAATGCAGGAAACGCGGCTGCCAATTTACACACAGCAAGATCCAAAAAACAATGTAATAATGACCAGATCATCTGTTTTAGTGATACTGGTTGAAGGATAAATATTGGCCAGGACACCGGGGAGAACTCCCCTGATCTTCTTCAAAATAGTCCCATGGGATCTTTTATGTCCACCTGAGGGGGCCTTGGTTTAATGCCTCATCCGAAAGACGGCCCCTCCGACAGTGCCAACGGAGAACCTGCCACCTATGTCATGGTGGGATTTGAACTCTCTAACTCTGGGTTGCTGGTTCAGTACCAGAACCATTCGGCTGCTGTACCGATCAATGTTCCCTCTAGGTTTTCTTTTGGTGCGTGGTCCCTTTAAATCTGCTGCAACAGCGGCCGTACACGCGCGCTATCTTTTTCCAGCGGCAGCAGCTGGTGCGCGGCCTACGCGGGACCTCCCGATTGGTGCGCAGCCCCTTAAGGGGGAACATTGGTACCAATGACCTCCTGAACACCCCCACCAAGTTTCTCATTTACGAACATAGGAACAGGAGGAGCCCGTTCAGCCCCTCAGTCCTGTTCCACTATTTAGAAACATAGAAGATAGGAGCAGGAGTCGGCCATTCGGCCCTTCGAGCCTGCTCCGCCATTCAATGAGATCATGGCTGATCATCCAAATTCAGTACCCTGTCCCTGCCTTCTCCCCATATCCCTTGATCATAGAGGGATTTAATTTAGATTAGCGGCTGATCTGTACCTCAACTCCATTTACCTGCCTTGGTTCCAGGTCCCTCGATACCCTGACCCAACAAAACCCGATCGATCTCAGTCTTGAAAGATTCAGCTGACCCACCCCGCACCCCCCATTTCCGAGGGGAGAGGGATACCACTGAGCCACGGCTGACACTATGAGGTCAAGGTAACTCAGAATGCTTCTGATCTCTGTCTCAGTCCCATGTGAGACGGGAACCTGGCTACAGACATTGCGGGAATCCGACTCAAAATAAAATGATAAGAACATAAGAAGTAGGAGCAGGAGTAGACCATACGGCCCCTCGGGCCTGCTCCGCCATTCAATAGGATCATGGCTGATCTGAATCTAGACTCACGTCCACTTCCCTGCCCTCTCCCCGTAACCCCTAATTCCCTTATCAGCTAGGAAACTGTCTATCTCCATTTTAAATTTATTTAATGTCGCAGCTTCCACAGCTCTCTGGGGTAGCAAATTCCATAGATTTACTACCCTCTGAGTGAAGAAGTTTCTCCTCATCTCAGTTTTGAAAGGGCAGCCCCTTATTCTAAGATTATGCCCCCTAGTTCTAGTCTCACCCATCAGTGGAAACATCCTCCCGGCATCCACCCGATCAAGCCCCCTCACAATCTTATATGTTTCGGTAAGATCGCCTCTCATTCTTCTGAACTCCAATGAGTAGAGTCCCAACCTACTCAACCTTTCCTCATACGTCAACCCCCTCATCTCCGGAATCAACTGAGTGAACCTTCTCTGAACCGCCTCGAGAGCAAGTATATCTTTTCTTAAATATGGAAACCAAAACTGTACGCAGTATTCCAGGTGTGGCCTCACCAATACCCTGTATAACTGCAGCAAGACTTCCCTGTTTTTATACTCCATCCCCCTTGCAATAAAAGCCAAGATTCCATTGGCCTTCCTGATCACCTGCTGTACCTGCATACTGTTGCAGCTGTTTAATAAAATGCACAAACTCACACTCAAAATCTGCCTCATCGAAGGTGCGCCGGACTTCCTCCACATTCCGACTGGGCGCATCGTGCAGGAGATCGTCGAATCTCTCAACGCCCCAAGTCTTATTCAGGTCATCCTCATCTTCATCTTCAATCCTGGGTGACGATGGAGGAGGCACGTCCTGTTCATCCTGTAGAAGAGCAGAAACAACCATCAACTGCCCGCTTTATAGCAGCTCACAGCTATCTGTTCTCCCTGAAGGTACCAAATATGGATTGTAAAGGGTTGAGCTTGAGAACGGGCAGTCCGAGATCAGAGCCTTGCCTGTCCGAAGGCTGTGGGGCTGCCCTGTCAGGATCCCGCTCCACAGGGGGCAGCTGCGCTCCAGTACCCTGCTTCATGCCTGATCGGATAGTGAGCACCAGGTATCATAGCCACGCCCAATCCTGGTCACGTTCAACGTCCACACACCCAGTTTACAGTAAGGTCCATAGTTCATAGAATCATACAGCATAGAGGAGGTCATTTGGTCCATCGTGCCTGTGCCAGCTCTTTGAAAAAACTATCCAATTAGTCCCACTCCCCCACTCTTTACCCATAGCCCTGCAAATCCTTCCTTTTCAAGCAGAGCAGTTACAGTGAGGGGGTGGGGCTCTGGCTGATTTATTCCACTCAGCAGAGGTGCTGAGGCCAGTCTTAGTGCCCTGGTGCACAGGAAGATTCCACGAAGCGGGATCAAAGAATAGGCCAGTTAAGATGATTCTGGTGATCTTCACTGAGGGAGGCATATTGGCCAAAGTAATGGGAAAGCTCGCTGCTCTCCTTAAGAGGTGAGCATCCACACAAATTAACAGAGCCTCCAATAATTCAGTACAGCACTGCAGTGTCAGCCTAGGAGGAACGGTGGGGGAAAGGGGGGGGGGGAAAGAGAGGAGGGGCGTGGAGGTGGAGGAGGGGAGAAGGTCAACGACCAAAAGCTTGGTCAAAGAGGTTTGTTTTAAGGAGCATCTTAGAGGAGGAGAGAGAGGTAGAGAGGCGGAGAAGTTCAGGGAGGGAATTCCAGTGTTTAGGGCCTCGGCAGCTGAACATAAGAACATAAGAAATAGGAGCAGGAGTAGGCCAATCGGCCCCTCGAGCCTGCTCCGCCATTCAATAAGATCATGGCTGATCTGATCCTAACCGCCAATCTACTATCACAGAACCATCTCCTGAATCTAACAGAATTAGACACACGAAATATCACAGAATCCCCCACAGTGCAGATAGAGGCCATTTCGGCCCATCGAGCCTGCACCGACACATATCCCACCCTACCCCCGTAACCCCACGTATTTAATCCCCTAACACTAAGGGTCAATTTATCATAGCCAAATCAACCTAACCTGCACATCTTTGGACTGTGGGAGGAAACCGGAGCACCTGGAGGAAACCCACGCAGACGCAGGGAGAATGTGCAAACTCCACACAGACAGTCGCCCGAGGCCGGATTCGAACCCGGGTCCCTGGCGCTGTGAGGCAACAGTGCTAACCACTATGCCAGCGTGCCCAATAGGAGCAGGATCAGGCTACACGGCCCCTGGGCCCACTCCGCTACCCACAGGGCCATGTCTGATCCGGACCTAGACTCATGTCCAAATTCCTGCCCGCTCCTCGTAACCCTTTATTCCCTTTACTTCTAGGAAACTATCTATTTCTGTTTTAAATTTATGTAATGATGTAGCTTCTACAGCTTTTTGGGGCAGCATATTCCATGGACCTACCACCCTCTGAGTGAAGTAGTTCCTCCTCATCTCAGTTTTGAAAGAGCAGCCCCTTATTCTAAGACTATGCCCCCTAGTTCTAGTTTCACCCATCATCGGGAACATCCTCCCCGCATCCACCCGATCCAACCCCTTCACAATCTTATATGTTTCAATAAGATCGCCTCTCATTCTTCTGAACTCCAATGAGTAGAGTCCCAATCTACTCAACCTCTCCTCATATGTCCATCCCCTCATCCCCGGGATTAACCGAGTGAACCTTCTTTGTACTGACTCGAGAGCAAGTATGTCTTTTCTTAAGTATGGACACCAAAACTGTATGCAGTGTTCACAGAATCACAGAAACCCCACAGTGCAGATAGAGGCCATTTCGGCCCATCGAGCCTGCACTGACACATATCCCACCCGATCCCCGTAACCCCTACACCAACACATGTCCCACCCTATCCCTGTAACCCCACGTATTTAATCCCCCTAACACTAAGGGTCAATTTATCATAGCCAATCAACCTAACCCGCACATCTTTGGACTGTGGGAGGAAACCGGAGCACCCGGAGAAAACCCACGCAAACACGCCAGGTGCGGTCTCACCAATACCTTGTACAACTGAAGCAATACCTCCCTATTTTTATATTCTATCCCCCTAGCAATGAAAGCCAACATTCCATTGGCCTTCTTAATCACTTGCTGCACCTGCATACTAACCTTTTGAGTTTCGTGCACCAGGACCCCCAGATCCCTTTGTACTTCAGTACTTTCCAGTTTCTTGCCATTAAGATAATAACTTGTTCTACGATTTTTCCTGCCAAAGTGCATAACCTCACACTTTCCAGTATTGTATTCCATCTGCCAAATCTCTGCCCACTTACTTAGCCTGTCTATGTCCCCTTGCAGGTTTTTTATGTCCTCCTCACTCACTACTTTCCCTCCCATCTTAGTATCATCTGCAAACTTTGATATGTTACACTCGGTCTCCTCCTCCAAATCGTTCATATAGATTGTAAAGAGTTGGGGACCCAGCACTGACCCCTGTGGAACACTACTAGTTACTGATTGCCAGTCCGAGAATGAACCATTTATCCCAACTCTCTGCCTTCTGTTAGATAGCCAATCCTCTATCCATGCCAGAATATTACCCCCAATCCCGTGATTTTTTATCTTAAGCAATAATCTTTTGTGTGGCACCTTGTCAAATGCCTTTTGGAAGTCTAAATACACTACGTCCACTGGTTCCCCTTTATCCACCCTATATGTTACTTCCTCAAAGAACTCCAGCAAATTTGTCAAACATGACTTCCCCTTCATAAAACCATGCTGACTTTGTCCTATTAAATTATGATTATCCAAATGTCCTGTTACTGTCTCCTTAATAATGGACTCCAATAATTTACCTACCACAGATGTTAGGCTAACTGGTCTATAGTTTCCAGCCTTCTGTCTACTGCCCTTTTTAAATAAGGGCGTTACATTAGCAGTTTTCCAGTCTGCCGGGACCTTTGCTGAGTCCAGGGAGTTTTGGAAAATTATTACCAATGCATCCACAATCCCTACCGCCACTTCCCTCAAGACCCTAGGATGTAAGCCATCAGGTCCAGGTGATTTATCCGCCTTGAGTCCCATTATTTTACCGAGTACCACTTCCTTAGTGATTTTGATCGTGTTTAGCTCCTCCCCCCCTATAGCCCCCTGTTTGTCCAGTGTTGGTACGGCCACCAATGGTTGAGCGATTAAAATCGGGGATGCGCAAGGGGCCAGAATTAGAGGAGCGCAGATATCTCGGAGGGTTGCAGAAAAAGGGAGGGGCGAGACCATGGAGGGATTTGAACAGAGGATGAGAATTTTAAAATTGAGGCATTGCCAGATAGGGAGCCAATGTACGGTAGCGAGCACAGGGGTGATGGGTGAACGGGACTTGGTGCGAGTTAGGATATGGGCAGCAGAGTTTTGGATGACCTCAAGTTTACGGAGGGTGGCAGGTGGGAGGCTGGCCAGGAGTGCACTGGAATAGGCGAGTCTAGGAAGAAAGAAAGACTTGCATTTATACAGTGCTTTTCATGACCACCGGACGTCCCAAAGCGCTTTGAAGCCAATGAAGTACTTTTGAAGTGTAGTCACTGTTGTAATGTAGAGGTAATAAAAGGCATGGATGAGGGTTTCAGCAGCAGATGAGCTGAGGCAGGGGTGGAGTCGGGCGATGTTACGGAGGTGGAAGGAAGCGGTCTTGGTGATGGAGTGGATACGGGGTCAGAGCTCAGCTCAGGGTTAAAGAGGACGCCGAGGTTGCGAACAGTCTGGTTCAGTCTCAGACAGTGGCCAGGGAGAGGGATGAAATCGGTGGCTAGGGAACGGAGTTCGTGGTGGGGACCGAAGACAATGGCTTTGGTCTTCACAATATTTAATTGGAGGAAATTTCTGCTCATCGGACAAGCAGCGTGACAAATCAGAGACAGTGGAGGGGCCAAGAGAGGTGGTGATGAGGTAGAGTTGGATGTCGTCTGCTTACAAGTGGAGCCTGATGTGTTTTTGGATGCTGTCGCTGAGGGGGCAGCATGTAGGTGAGAAATAGGAGGAATCCTTCACACCCTGGCAGAGAATTTGTAGCCGGTGACGAGTTTGTAGATGTCCCAGAGAGGGAGCGAGGCAGGCTGCGATCGGGTCACCAGCCACCGACCCAGAGCTCCTGTCTGCTTCAACTTTCGTAAGTCGATCTCACAAGAAAGCAGGAATAACCGGTTCTAGCCTGCGTATTCGAGACCTGCTGCTGTGTGAAGTACGCGGAATCTGCCCCAGGGCTGAGGCTGGAAGGAGTCTGACGTCAAAGGAGTTGAAACTTAGTCCACTGTAGACAGACTGCTGAAAGAGGAGGTGGTGATGTGGCAAACCTATGTCGGGAGAGCTGACAACATCTCCAAAACCAGAGGCAGAACAAGATTGCTGGTCTTTGTTTGCAAGGAATTCTGTTAGGGAGGTAGAGCTGGGTGTCGTCAGCGCACACATGGAAAGTGACCCCATGTCTGCAGATAATGTCACCAAGGGGCAACATGTAGATGAGGAGGAGGAGATGGGTCTTTGGAGGACGAGAGCAATGTTCCCATTAAGCTGTACGGCGGTCTGGAGGTCCCGCACAGGTCGGCCAGCAGCTTTTAAATGGAAAAACCGCACATGCGCGGAAATTTGAATGGGCCGCGCAGCCTGTTAAAGGGCCCGCGCACCCAAAAAGAATCAGCGAACATTGTCCGAGTGGTAATGGAGCGGGTGTGGGGATAGAAGCCATTGCCGGGGATGCTCTGGCTACGATGCGATAGATGAGTGCAGTGCCACTCGGCCGGACAAGGGAGGAGAGGCGTTGCAGGAGGGTGGTTTGGTTGACCAAGGCAAAGGTTGCAGAGAGGGTGAGGAGGGGTGGAAGCCTATTGCAGGGGTTCAAGCAGGGAGTTGCAGGAAAGATGGGCACGGGTCAAGGAGGCGACAAAAGGTTGAAGGATTTTGGAGGAAAGGGAGGTTGGAGATGGAGTGGAGTGGTGTGATAGCAGCTGTTTTGAAAAGGACAGTAGCAATCACGATTGAGGAACTAACTACCATGAAACAATCGTAATCAGATGGTTCAAGTAATTTTTTACGTGGTTTTAATTGCCATAGTACTCTCGTCACCAACATTCCCGGCACCTGACTGTTCCTCTCTCCCAGGTCTGGGGCCTTGCAGAATTTAGGGCATGTGGAGTTAAACAAATGCAGAGGGCGCGGAATATAAAAACAAGGAAGTGACATTTGATTTGGAAAAGACATTGGATAATTCACATGTGGAGCACTCTGTCCAGGGTATTAGAGCTATGCAAAGGGACAGGGAAAATCCCCATGAATATCAGGAATGAAGGACAAGTTGCATAAACTTGATGTGCTCTCCCTTGCGTTTGGAAGGTTAGCGGTGATATAATTGAGGTGTTTAAAATCCAGAACACGGGGGCATAATCATAAAGTTAGGGCTAGGCCATTCATGAGTGAAATCAGGGTGCAGTTTTCCACACAGAGGGTAGCAAAAATCTGGAACTCTCTCCCCCAAAAAGGCTGTGGGTGCTGGGGGCCAACGGCAGCTTTTAGGACCGAGAGGGATAGTTTTTTGTTGGGTAAGGGTATCAAGGGATATGGAACAAAGGCAGGTAAATGGAGTTGAGGTACAGATCAGCCGTGTTCTGATTGAATGGCAGAACAGACTCGAGGGGCCGAATGGCCTCCTTCTGTGCAGTAAAACCGGTGTTTCTATTCTGCTCCTTTTAACCTTGGTGACTTTGGGCCTTGACCCCTCACCCCGATTATCTCTCACATCAATTGCGGACGATGCAACCAAGCTCCAGATTGAAATACGACTCAAGATGCTATCAGTTTAACTTCATAGATCTGTGGCTGTGTGTTTACAAAACAAAGGAGCATGCGGGAGGCCATGGGAAAATTCAGTCTCTGTGACCACCTCAATGACAGCCCATTCGCTCCAGAAGTGAATGTGTGGGTTGTCCCATTCTGCTTCTCCACGCCCCTCTGAGCCTCTTCCTTCCCTCCCCACCATCCCTCCCGCAACCCCCAGAAAATCCGATCAACACAACAACAAAATAAATCGATGCTCCTTCACGGGCACCCAGTTAGCAGAAGGGGACAAGCCGTGATTTGGAAATGCAGAGGTTGCTGAGGAGTAGTGGCAGTACATTCCCGTCACAGGTTAACACACAGGGGACGTAGCCTGAGAATCCACAGCCCTTTCCAAACAGACCCACAAACATCTGCCGCAAATGGGATCCACTCAAGAAAGTCTGGCATTTCTACAGCGTCTTTCACGACCTCAGGACGTCCCAAAGCGCTTTACAGCCAATTAGGTACTTTTTGAAGTGTAGTCACTGTTGTTATGGAGGGAAACGCGGCAGATTCTTTGAGCACCGCAAGATCCCACAAACATCAATGTGATAATGACCTCAACTATTTACAATCTAAATTAATGACTTGGATGAAGGGACCGAGTGTAATGTAGTCAAGTTTGCGGATGATACAAAGATGGGTGGGAAAGCAAGTTGTGCAGAGGACTCAAAGGATCTGCAAAGGGATATAGACAGGCTAAGTGAGTGGGCAAACATTTGGCAGATGGAGTATAATGTGGGAAAGTGCGAGGTTATCCACTTTGGCAGGAAGAATAAAAAAGCTAATTATTATTTAAATGGAGAGAGATTACAAAATGCTACAGTTCAGAGGGACCTGGGGGTCCTTGTGCATGAAACACAAAAAGTTAGCATGCAGGGACAGCAAGTAATCCAAAAGGCAAATGGAATATTGGCCTTTATTTCAAGGGGGTTGGAGTATAAAAGCAGGGAAGTCCTGCTACAACTGTACAGGGTATTGGTGAGACCACACCTGGAGTACTGCGTACAGTTTTGGTCTCCTTATTTAACGAAGGATATACTTGCATTGGAGGCAGTTCAGAGACGATTCACTCGGTTGATTCCAGAGATGAGGGGGTTGACTTATGAGGAAAGGTTGCGCAGGCTGGGCCTATACTCATTAGAAGAATGAGAGGTGATCTTATTGAAACATAAGAGATACTGAGGGGGCTCGACAAGGTAGATGCAGAGAGGATGTTTCCCCTCGTGGGGAAATCTAGAACTTGGGGGCACAGTTTTAGAATAAAGGGCCGCCCTTTTAGAACTGAGATGAGAACGAATTTCTTCTCTCAGAGGGTCGTAAATCTGTGGAATTCTCTGCCCCAGAGAGCCGTGGAGGCTGGGTCATTAAATACATTTAAGGTGGAGATAGACAGATTTTTGCAAGATAAGGGAGTGAAGGGTTATGGGGAGCGGGCAGGGAAGTGGCTTTGAGCCCAAGATCAGCCATGATCTTACTGAATGGTGGAGCAGGCTCGAGGGGCCAAGTGACCTATTCCTGCTCCTATTTCTTATGTTCTTAGATCATCTGTTTTAGTGATGTTGGTTGAGGGATAAATATTGGCCTCCTGCTCTTCTTAGAATAAGTGCCGTGGGATCATTTACATCCACCTGAGTGTGGCCTCGGTTTAACGTTTCATCTGAAAGAAGACACCTCCGACAGTGCAGCACTCCCTCAGTACTGCCCCTCCGACAGTGCAGCGCTCCCTCAGAACTGCCCCTCCGACGGTGCAGCATTCCCTCAGTACTGCCCCTCCGACAGTGCAGCACTCCCTCAGTACTGCCCCCTCCGACAGTGCAGCATTCCCTCAGTACTGCCCCTCCGACAGTGCAGCGCTCCCTCAGAACTGCCCCTCCGACGGTGCAGCATTCCCTCAGTACTGCCCCTCCGACGGTGCAGCATTCCCTCAGTACTGCCCCTCCGACAGTGCAGCACTCCCTCAGTACTGCCCCTCCGACAGTGCAGCACTCCCTCAGAACTGCCCCTCCGACAGTGCAGCACTCCCTCAGTACTGCCCCTCCGACAGTGCAGCACTCCCTCAGAATTGCCCCTCCGACAGTGCAGCGCTCCCTCAGTACTGCCCGATAGTGCAGCGCTCCCTCAGTACTGCCCCTCCGACAGTGCGGCGCTCCCTCAGTACTGCCCCTCCGACAGTGTAGCATTCCCTCAGTACTGCCCCTCCGACAGTGCAGCACTCCCTCAGTACTGCCCCTCCGACAGTGCAGCACTCCCTCAGAACTGCCCCTCCGACAGTGCAGCACTCCCTCAGAACTGCCCCTCCGACAGTGCAGCACTCCCTCAGTACTGCCCCTCCGACAGCGCGGCGCTCCCTCAGTACTGTCCCTCCGACAGTGCGGCGCTCCCTCAGTACTGCCTCTCCGACAGTGCGGCGCTCCCTCAGTACTGCCCCTCCGACAGTGCGGCGCTCCCTCAGTACTGCCCCCCCGAAAGCGCGGCGCTCCCTCAGTACTGCCCGATAGTGCAGCGCTCCCTCAGTACTGCCCCCCCGACAGCGCGGCGCTCCCTCAGTACTGCCCCTCCGACAGTGTAGCATTCCCTCAGTACTGCCCCTCCGACAGTGCAGCACTCCCTCAGTACTGCCCCTCCGACAGTGCAGCACCCCCTCAGAACTGCCCCTCCGACAGTGCAGCGCTCCCTCAGTACTGCCCCTCCGACAGTGCGGCGCTCCCTCAGTACTGCCCCCCCGAAAGCGCGGCGCTCCCTCAGTACTGCCCGATAGTGCAGCGCTCCCTCAGTACTGCCCCCCCGACAGCGCGGCGCTCCCTCAGTACTGCCCCTCCGACAGTGCAGCACTCCCTCAGTACTGCCCCTCCGACAGTGCAGCACTCCCTCAGAACTGCCCCTCCGACAGTGCAGCACTCCCTCAGAACTGCCCCTCCGACAGTGCAGCACTCCCTCAGTACTGCCCCTCCGACAGCGCGGCGCTCCCTCAGTACTGTCCCTCCGACAGTGCGGCGCTCCCTCAGTACTGCCCCTCCGACAGTGCAGCGCTCCCTCAGTACTGCCCCTCCGACAGTGCGGCGCTCCCTCAGTACTGCCCCCCCGACATCGCGGCGCTCCCTCAGTACTGCCCGATAGTGCAGCGCTCCCTCAGTACTGCCCCCCCGACAGCGCGGCGCTCCCTCAGTACTGCCTGATAGTGCAGCGCCCCCTCAGTACTGCCCCCCCGACAGCGCGGCGCTCCCTCAGTACTGCCCCTCCGACAGTGCAGCACTCCCTCAGTACTGCCCCTCCGACAGTGCAGCACTCCCTCAGAACTGCCCCTCCGACAGTGCAGCACTCCCTCAGAATTGCCCCTCCGACAGTGCAGCGCTCCCTCAGTACTGCCCGATAGTGCAGCGCTCCCTCAGTACTGCCCCTCCGACAGTGCGGCGCTCCCTCAGTACTGCCCCTCCGACAGTGTAGCATTCCCTCAGTACTGCCCCTCCGACAGTGCAGCACTCCCTCAGTACTGCCCCTCCGACAGTGCAGCACTCCCTCAGAACTGCCCCTCCGACAGTGCAGCACTCCCTCAGAACTGCCCCTCCGACAGTGCAGCACTCCCTCAGTACTGCCCCTCCGACAGCGCGGCGCTCCCTCAGTACTGTCCCTCCGACAGTGCGGCGCTCCCTCAGTACTGCCCCTCCGACAGTGTAGCATTCCCTCAGTACTGCCCCTCCGACAGTGCAGCACTCCCTCAGTACTGCCCCTCCGACAGTGCAGCACTCCCTCAGAACTGCCCCTCCGACAGTGCAGCACTCCCTCAGAACTGCCCCTCCGACAGTGCAGCACTCCCTCAGTACTGCCCCTCCGACAGCGCGGCGCTCCCTCAGTACTGTCCCTCCGACAGTGCGGCGCTCCCTCAGTACTGCCCCTCCGACAGCGCGGCGCTCCCTCAGTACTGTCCCTCCGACAGTGCGGCGTTCCCTCAGTACTGCCCCGCCGACAGTGCAGCACTCCCTCAGAACTGCCCCTCCGACAGTGCAGCACTCCCTCAGAACTGCCCCTCCGACAGTGCAGCACTCCCTCAGTACTGCCCCTCCGACAGTGCGGCGCTCCCTCAGTACTGACCCTCCGACAGTGCAGCACTCCCTCAGTACTGCCCCTCCGACAGTGCAGCACTCCCTCAGAACTGCCCCTCCGACAGTGCAGCACTCCCTCAGAACTGCCCCTCCGACAGTGCAGCACTCCCTCAGTACTGCCCCTCCGACAGCGCGGCGCTCCCTCAGTACTGTCCCTCCGACAGTGCGGCGCTCCCTCAGTACTGCCCCTCCGACAGCGCGCCCTCAGTACTGTCCCTCCGACAGTGCGGCGCTCCCTCAGTACTACCCCGCCGACAGTGCAGCACTCCCTCAGTACTGCCCCGCCGACAGTGCAGCACTCCCTCAGTACTGCCTCTCCGACAGTGCGGCGCTCCCTCAGTACTGCCCCTCCGACAGTGCAGCGCTCCCTCAGTACTGCCCCCCCGACAGCGCGGCGCTCCCTCAGTACTGCCCCCCCGATAGTGCAGCGCTCCCTCAGTCTCAGTTCAGTTTATGTATTACTGCAGGACCAGAATGGGGTAACGGATAATGAAGTAGATGCGATCTTGGGGGAAACCTGAACTCTTCTGCCCTCTGACTCACTATTTTGAGATGGTTTTTCACTGACTCTGGGTCTCAGTCACTGACAGCTTCCAGTCAGGCAATGGAAAACTTTGACCTCCAGACGATCCCTCAAAAACAACAAGTTGGAGAACGAGAAAAGTGAAGTTGTCCCCTCCCTTGTAATTCAGGAGTGCTTCTGCCAATCTTCTGAATCAGAAATATGCTCGTCTCATTTAGAACAATCTCGGTCATAGAATGATACAGGGTAGAAGGCGGCCATTCGCCCATCGGGTCTGTGCCACTTCTGTGGTAGGTAAGGGAAGGATTTTTAGTTCTAACTTTCCTCTGTGTTACACGATCTGAAATCTGCTTTTTCTAAATGTGGACTCTGGCTCAGTCGATATCGCTCTTGCCTCTGAGTCAAAACTTAATGCAGGCTGACACTCCCACTGTATTACTGAGGGAGCGCTGCACTGTGGGAGGGGCAGTACTGAGGGCCGCACTGTGGGAGGGGCAGTACTGAGGGCCGCACTGTGGGAGGGGCAGTACTGAGGGAGCGCCGCACTGTCGGAGGGGCAGTACTGAGGGAGCGCCGCACTGTCGGAGGGGCAGTACTGAGGGAGCGCCGCACTGTCGGAGGGGCAGTACTGAGGGAGCGCCGCACTGTCGGAAGGGCAGTACTGAGGGAGCGCCGCGCTGTCAGAGGGGCAGTACTGAGGGAGTGCCGCACAGTCGGAGGGGCAGTACTGAGGGAGCGCTGCACTGTCAGAGGGGCGGTACTGAGGGAGCGCCGCACTGTCGGAGGGGCAGTACTGAGGGAGCGCCGCACTGTCGGAGGGGCAGTACTGAGGGAGTGCCGCACTGTCGGAGGGACAGCACTGAGGGAGCGCTGCACTGTCGGAGGGACAGTACTGAGGGAGCGCCGCACTGTCGGAGGGTCAGTGCTGAGGTAGTGCCGCACTGTCGGAGGGGCAGTACTGAGGGTGCGCTGCACTGTCGGAGGGTCAGTACTGAGGGAGCGCCGCACTGTCGGAGGGGCAGTACTGAGGGAGCGCCGCACTGTCGGAGGGACAGTACTGAGGGAGCGCTGCACTGTCGGAGGGTCAGTACTGAGGGAGCGCCGCACTGTCGGAGGGTCAGTACTGAGGGAGCGCGGCACTGTCGGAGGGTCAGTACTGAGGGAGCGCCGCACTGTCGGAGGGGCAGTACTGAGGGAGCGCTGCACTGTCGGAGGGTCAGTACTGAGGAAGCACCGCACTGTCGGAGGGGCAGTACAGAGGGAGCGCCGCACTGTCGGAGGGGCAGTACTGAGGGAGTGCCGCACTGTCGGAGGGGCAGTACTGAGGGAGCGCTGCACTGTCGGAGGGTCAGTACTGAGGGAGCGTCGCACTGTCGGAGGGGCAGTACTGAGGGAGCGCCGCACTGTCGGAGGGACAGTACTGAGGGAGCGCTGCACTGTCGGAGGGTCAGTACTGAGGGAGCGCCGCACTGTCGGAGGGTCAGTACTGAGGGAGCGCGGCACTGTCGGAGGGTCAGTACTGAGGGAGCGCTGCACTGTCGGAGGGTCAGTACTGAGGGAGCGCTGCACTGTCGGAGGGACAGTACTGAGGGAGCGCTGCACTGTCGGAGGGTCAGTACTGAGGGAGTGCGGCACTGTCGGAGGGGCAGTACTGAGGGAGTGCCGCACTGTCGGAGGGACAGCACTGAGGGAGCGCTGCACTGTCGGAGGGGCAGTACTGAGGGAGCGCTGCACTGTCGGAGGGTCAGTACTGAGGGAGTGTGGCACTGTCGGAGGGGCAGTACTGAGGGAGCGCTGCACTGTCGGAGGGTCAGTACTGAGGGAGCGCCGCACTGTCGGAGGGGCAGTACTGAGGGAGCGCTGCACTGTCGGAGGGTCAGTACTGAGGGAGGGTCACACTGTCGGAGGAGCAGTACTGAGGGAGCGCCGCACTGTCGGAGGGGCAGTACTGAGGGAGCGCCGCACTGTCGGAGGGACAGCACTGAGGGAGCGCTGCACTGTCGGAGGGGCAGTACTGAGGGAGCGCCGCACTGTCGGAGGGTCAGTACTGAGGGAGTGCGGCACTGTCGGAGGGGCAGTACTGAAGGAGCGCTGCACTGTCGGAGGAGCCATTTTTGGGATAAGGCGTTAATCTGAGGCCTCGGTTGGCTGTTCTGAGTGACGAGTTGCTCTATTTTTTTTGGTGCTGCTCCTCAACATCCAATCAAAATGAAGCATCTCATCAGCGTTCATGGGATCTTGCTCTGCACAAAATGGCTGCCATGTTTGCACTTCAAAATGATTCCTTGCTTGTAAAAAGATTTGAGGCGGGGCAAGTCACTATCTAAGATGCAAGTCTTATTTTTACTGGTCCTGTATATATAAAAAATGACATCAATTTTCAACGTTGCACTGTTGCAAAAGTGCAGCTTTTTGGCAAGTTCCTCCCGAGCCCAAATCCCCGTCCTGCACACCTCTTACCGAGCCATAACCTCACTGGGTGAAGCCATCGCACCGTCGCCAACTCTAACTCCTTTCCCAGGAAACTCAAACCCAGGGACTCCCTCCCCTCCCTCAGTCTCCAAACTGTGGGACTCCCCTCCCTCAGTCTCCAAACTGTGGGACTCCCTCCCCTCCCTCAGTCTCCAAACTGTGGGACACCTCCCCTCCCTCAGTCTCCAAACTGTGGGACTCCTCCCCTCCCTCAGTCTCCAAATTGTGGGACTCCTCCCCTCCCTCAAACTGTGGGGCTCCTCCCCTCCCTCAGTCTCCAAACTGTGGGACTCCCTCCCCTCCCTCAGTCTCCAAACTGTGGAACTCCTCCCCTCCCTCAGTCTCCAAACTGTGGGACTCCCTCCCCTCCCTCAAACTGTGGGGCTCCTCCCCTCCCTCAGTCTTCAAACTGTGAGACTCCTCCCCTCCCTCAGTTTCCAAACTGTGGGACTCCTCCCCTCCCTCAGTTTCCAAACTGTGGGACTCCTCCCCTCCCTCAAACTGTGGGACACCTCCCCTCCCTCAGGCTCCAAACTGTGGGACTCCCTCCCCTCCCTCAGTCTCCAAACTGTGGGACTCCTCCCCTCCCTCAAACTGTGGGACTCCTCCCCTCCCTCAGTCTCCAAACTATGGGACTCCTCCCCTCCCTCAGTCTCCAAACTGTGGGACTCCTCCCCTCCCTCAGTCTCCAAACTGTGGGACTCCCTCCCCTCCCTCTGTCTCCAAACTGTGGGACTCCCTCCCCTCCCTCAGTCTCCAAACTGTGGGACTCCTCCCCTCCCTCAGTCTCCAAACTGTGGGACTCCTCCCCTCCCTCAGTCTCCAAACTGTGGGACTCCCTCCCCTCCCTCAGTCTCCAAACTGTGGGACTCCCTCCCCTCCCTCAGTCTCCAAACTGTGGGACTCCCTCCCCTTCCTCAGTCTCCAATCTGTGGGACTCCTCCCCTCCCTCAGTCTCCAAACTGTGGGACTCCTCCCCTCCCTCAGTCTACCCCTCAAACTGTGGGACTCCTCCCCTCCCTCAGTCTCCAAACTGTGGGACTCCTCCCCTCCCTCAGTCTCCAAACTGTGGGACTCCTCCCCTCCCTCAGTCTCCAAACTGTGGGACTCCTCCCCTCCCTCAGTCTCCAAACTGTGGGACTCCTCCCCTCCCTCAGTCTCCAAACTGTGGGACTCCTCCCCTCCCTCAGTCTCCAAACTGTGGGACTCCTCCCCTCCCTCAGTCTCCAAACTGTGGGACTCCTCCCCTCCCTCAGTCTCCAAACTGTGGGACTCCCTCCCCTCCCCAAACTGTGGGACTCCTCCCCTCCCTCAGTCTCCAAACTGTGGGGCTCCCTCCCCTCCCTCAGTCTCCAAACTGTGGGGCTCCTCCCCTCCCTCAGTCTCCAAACTGTGGGACTCCTCCCCTCCCTCAGTCTCCAAACTGTGGGACTCCTCCCCTCCCTCAGTCTCCAAACTGTGGGACTCCTCTCCTCCCTCAGTCTCCAAACTGTGGGACTCCTCCCCTCCCTCAGTCTCCAAACTGTGGGGCTCCTCCCCTCCCTCAGTCTCCAAACTGTGGGACTCCCTCCCCTCCCTCAGTCTCCAAACTGTGGGACTCCTCCCCTCCCTCAGTCTCCAAACTGTGGGACTCCTCTCCTCCCTCAGTCTCCAAACTGTGGGACTCCTCCCCTCCCTCAGACTCCAAACTGTGGGACTCCCTCCCCTCCCTCAGTCTCCAAACTGTGGGGCTCCTCCCCTCCCTCAGTCTCCAAACTGTGGGACTCCTCCCCTCCCTCAGTCTCCAAACTGTGGGACTCCTCCCCTCCCTCAGTCTCCAAACTGTGGGACTCCTCCCCTCCCTCAGTCTCCAAACTGTGGGGCTCCTCCCCTCCCTCAGTCTCCAAACTGTGGGGCTCCTCCCCTCCCTCAGTCTCCAAACTGTGGGACTCCTCCCCTTCCTCAGTCTCCAAACTGTGGGACTCCCTCCCCTCCCTCAGTCTCCAAACTGTGGGACTCCTCCCCTCCCTCAGTCTCCAAACTGTGGGACTCCTTACCTCCCTCAGGCTGTGGGACTCCTCCCCTCCCTCAGACTGTGTGACTCCTCCCCTCCCTCAGTCTCCAAACTGTGGGGCTCCTCCCCTCCCTCAGTCTCCAAACTGTGGGACTCCTCCCCTCCCTCAGTCTCCAAACTGTGGGACTCCCTCCCCTCCCTCAGTCTCCAAACTGTGGGACTCCTCCCCTCCCTCAGTCTCCAAACTGTGGGACTCCTTACCTCCCTCAGACTGTGGGACTCCTCCCCTCCGTCAGACTGTGGGACTCCTCCCCTCCCTCAGTCTCCAAACTGTGGGACTCCCTCCCCTCCCTCAGTCTCCAAACTGTGGAACTCCCTCCCCTCCCTCAGTCTCCAAACTGTGGGACTCCCTCCCCTCCCTCAGTCTCCAAACTGTGGGACTCCTTCCCTCCCTCAGTCTCCAAACTGTGGGACTCCTTCCCTCCCTCAGTCTCCAAACTGTGGGACTCCCTCCCCTCCCTCAGTCTCCAAACTGTGGGACTCCCCTCCCTCAGTCTCCAAACTGTGGGACTCCCTCCCCTCCCTCAGTCTCCAAACTGTGGGACACCTCCCCTCCCTCAGTCTCCAAACTGTGGGACTCCTCCCCTCCCTCAGTCTCCAAACTGTGGGACTCCTCCCCTCCCTCAAACTGTGGGGCTCCTCCCCTCCCTCAGTCTCCAAACTGTGGGACTCCCTCCCCTCCCTCAGTCTCCAAACTGTGGAACTCCTCCCCTCCCTCAGTCTCCAAACTGTGGGACTCCCTCCCCTCCCTCAAACTGTGGGGCTCCTCCCCTCCCTCAGTCTTCAAACTGTGGGACTCCTCCCCTCCCTCAGTTTCCAAACTGTGGGACTACTCCCCTCCCTCAGTTTCGAAACTGTGGGACTCCTCCCCTCCCTCAAACTGTGGGACACCTCCCCTCCCTCAGGCTCCAAACTGTGGGACTCCCTCCCCTCCCTCAGTCTCCAAACTGTGGGACTCCTCCCCTCCCTCAAACTGTGGGACTCCTCCCCTCCCTCAGTCTCCAAACTGTGGGACTCCTCCCCTCCCTCAGTCTCCAAACTGTGGGACTCCTCCCCTCCCTCAGTCTCCAAACTGTGGGACTCCCTCCCCTCCCTCAGTCTCCAAACTGTAGGACTCCCTCCCCTCCCTCAGTCTCCAAACTGTGGGACTCCTCCCCTCCGTCAGTCGCCAAACTGTGGGACTCCCTCCCCTCCCTCTGTCTCCAAACTGTGGGACTCCCTCCCCTCCCTCAGTCTCCAAACTGTGGGACTCCTCCCCTCCCTCAGTCTCCAAACTGTGGGATTCCCTCAGTCTCCAAACTGTGGGACTCACTCCCCTCCCTCAGTCTCCAAACTGTGGGACTCCCTCCCCTCCCTCAGTCTCCAAACTGTGGGACTCCTCCCCTCCCTCAGTCTCCAAACTGTGGGACTCCTCCCCTCCCTCAGTCTCCAAACTGTGGGACTCCTCCCCTCCCTCAGTCTCCAAACTGTGGGACTCCTCCCCTCCCTCAGTCTCCAAACTGTGGGACTCCTCCCCTCCCTCAGTCTCCAAACTGTGGGACTCCCTCCCCTCCCTCAGTCTCCAAACTGTGGGACTCCTCTCCTCCCTCAGTCTCCAATCTGTGGGACTCCTCCCCTCCCTCAGTCTCCAAACTGTGGGGCTCCTCCCCTCCCTCAGTCTCCAAACTGTGGGGCTCCTCCCCTCCTTCAGTCTCCAAACTGTGGGGCTCCTCCCCTCCCTCAGTCTCCAAACTGTAGATCCCCTCCCCTCCCTCAGTCTCCAAACTGTGGGGCTCCTCCCCTCCCTCAGTCTCCAAACTGTGGGGCTCCTCCCCTCCCTCAGTCTCCAAACTGTGGGACTCCCTCCCCTCCCTCAGTCTCCAAACTGTGGGACTCCTCTCCTCCCTCAGTCTCCAAACTGTGGGGCTCCTCCCCTCCCTCAGTCTCCAAACTGTGGGACTCCCTCCCCTCCCTCAGTCTCCAAACTGTGGGGCTCCTCCCCTCCCTCAGTCTCCAAACTGTGGGACTCCTCCCCTCCCTCAGTCTCCAAACTGTGGGACTCCCTCCCCTCCCTCAGTCTCCAAACTGTGGAACTCCTCCCCTCCGTCAGTCTCCAAACTGTGGGATTCCTCCCCTCCCTCAGTCTCCAAACTGTGGGACTCCTCCCCTCCCTCAGTCTCCAAACTGTGGGACTCCTCCCCTCCCTCAGTCTCCAAACTGTGGGACTCCTCCCCTCCCTCAGTCTCCAAACTGTGGGACTCCCTCCCCTCCCTCAGTCTCCAAACTGTGGGACTCCTCCCCTCCCTCAGTCTCCAAACTGTGGGACTCCTCTCCTCCCTCAGTCTCCAAACTGTGGGACTCCTCCCCTCCCTCAGACTCCAAACTGTGGGACTCCCTCCCCTCCCTCAGTCTCCAAACTGTGGGGCTCCTCCCCTCCCTCAGTCTCCAAACTGTGGGACTCCTCCCCTCCCTCAGTCTCCAAACTGTGGGACTCCTCCCCTCCCTCAGTCTCCAAACTGTGGGACTCCTCCCCTCCCTCAGTCTCCAAACTGTGGGGCTCCTCCCCTCCCTCAGTCTCCAAACTGTGGGGCTCCTCCCCTCCCTCAGTCTCCAAACTGTGGGACTCCTCCCCTTCCTCAGTCTCCAAACTGTGGGACTCCCTCCCCTCCCTCAGTCTCCAAACTGTGGGACTCCTCCCCTCCCTCAGTCTCCAAACTGTGGGACTCCTTACCTCCCTCAGGCTGTGGGACTCCTCCCCTCCCTCAGACTGTGTGACTCCTCCCCTCCCTCAGTCTCCAAACTGTGGGGCTCCTCCCCTCCCTCAGTCTCCAAACTGTGGGACTCCTCCCCTCCCTCAGTCTCCAAACTGTGGGACTCCCTCCCCTCCCTCAGTCTCCAAACTGTGGGACTCCTCCCCTCCCTCAGTCTCCAAACTGTGGGACTCCTTACCTCCCTCAGACTGTGGGACTCCTCCCCTCCGTCAGACTGTGGGACTCCTCCCCTCCCTCAGTCTCCAAACTGTGGGACTCCCTCCCCTCCCTCAGTCTCCAAACTGTGGAACTCCCTCCCCTCCCTCAGTCTCCAAACTGTGGGACTCCTCCCCTCCCTCAGTCTCCAAACTGTGGGACTCCTTCCCTCCCTCAGTCTCCAAACTGTGGGACTCCTTCCCTCCCTCAGTCTCCAAACTGTGGGACTCCCTCCCCTCCCTCAGTCTCCAAACTGTGGGACTCCCCTCCCTCAGTCTCCAAACTGTGGGACTCCCTCCCCTCCCTCAGTCTCCAAACTGTGGGACACCTCCCCTCCCTCAGTCTCCAAACTGTGGGACTCCTCCCCTCCCTCAGTCTCCAAACTGTGGGACTCCTCCCCTCCCTCAAACTGTGGGGCTCCTCCCCTCCCTCAGTCTCCAAACTGTGGGACTCCCTCCCCTCCCTCAGTCTCCAAACTGTGGAACTCCTCCCCTCCCTCAGTCTCCAAACTGTGGGACTCCCTCCCCTCCCTCAAACTGTGGGGCTCCTCCCCTCCCTCAGTCTTCAAACTGTGGGACTCCTCCCCTCCCTCAGTTTCCAAACTGTGGGACTACTCCCCTCCCTCAGTTTCGAAACTGTGGGACTCCTCCCCTCCCTCAAACTGTGGGACACCTCCCCTCCCTCAGGCTCCAAACTGTGGGACTCCCTCCCCTCCCTCAGTCTCCAAACTGTGGGACTCCTCCCCTCCCTCAAACTGTGGGACTCCTCCCCTCCCTCAGTCTCCAAACTGTGGGACTCCTCCCCTCCCTCAGTCTCCAAACTGTGGGACTCCTCCCCTCCCTCAGTCTCCAAACTGTGGGACTCCCTCCCCTCCCTCAGTCTCCAAACTGTAGGACTCCCTCCCCTCCCTCAGTCTCCAAACTGTGGGACTCCTCCCCTCCGTCAGTCGCCAAACTGTGGGACTCCCTCCCCTCCCTCTGTCTCCAAACTGTGGGACTCCCTCCCCTCCCTCAGTCTCCAAACTGTGGGACTCCTCCCCTCCCTCAGTCTCCAAACTGTGGGACTCCCTCCCCTTCCTCAGTCTCCAAACTGTGGGACTCCTCCCCTCCCTCAGTCTCCAAACTGTGGGACTCCTCCCCTCCCTCAGTCTCCAAACTGTGGGACTCCTCCCCTCCCTCAGTCTCCAAACTGTGGGACTCCTCCCCTCCCTCAGTCTCCAAACTGTGGGACTCCTCCCCTCCCTCAGTCTCCAAACTGTGGGACTCCTCCCCTCCCTCAGTCTCCAAACTGTGGGACTCCCTCCCCTCCCTCAGTCTCCAAACTGTGGGACTCCTCTCCTCCCTCAGTCTCCAATCTGTGGGACTCCTCCCCTCCCTCAGTCTCCAAACTGTGGGGCTCCTCCCCTCCCTCAGTCTCCAAACTGTGGGGCTCCTCCCCTCCTTCAGTCTCCAAACTGTGGGGCTCCTCCCCTCCCTCAGTCTCCAAACTGTAGATCCCCTCCCCTCCCTCAGTCTCCAAACTGTGGGGCTCCTCCCCTCCCTCAGTCTCCAAACTGTGGGGCTCCTCCCCTCCCTCAGTCTCCAAACTGTGGGACTCCCTCCCCTCCCTCAGTCTCCAAACTGTGGGACTCCTCTCCTCCGTCAGTCTCCAAACTGTGGGGCTCCTCCCCTCCCTCAGTCTCCAAACTGTGGGACTCCCTCCCCTCCCTCAGTCTCCAAACTGTGGGGCTCCTCCCCTCCCTCAGTCTCCAAACTGTGGGACTCCTCCCCTCCCTCAGTCTCCAAACTGTGGGACTCCCTCCCCTCCCTCAGTCTCCAAACTGTGGAACTCCTCCCCTCCGTCAGTCTCCAAACTGTGGGATTCCTCCCCTCCCTCAGTCTCCAAACTGTGGGACTCCTCCCCTCCCTCAGTCTCCAAACTGTGGGACTCCTCCCCTCCCTCAGTCTCCAAACTGTGGGACTCCTCCCCTCCCTCAGTCTCCAAACTGTGGGACTCCTCCCCTCCCTCAGTCTCCAAACTGTGGGACTCCTCCCCTCCCTCAGTCTCCAAACTGTGGGACTCCTCCCCTCCCTCAGTCTCCAAACTGTGGGACTCCCTCCCCTCCCTCAGTCTCCAAACTGTGGGACTCCTCCCCTCCCTCAGTCTCCAAACTGTGGGACTCCCTCCCCTCCCTCAGTCTCCAAACTGTGGGACTCCTCCCCTCCCTCAGTCTCCAAACTGTGGGACTCCTCCCCTCCCTCAGTCTCCAAACTGTGGGACTCCTCCCCTCCCTCAGTCTCCAAACTGTGGGACTCCTCCCCTCCCTCAGTCTCCAAACTGTGGGACTCCTCCCCTCCCTCAGTCTCCAAACTGTGGGACTCCTCTCCTCCCTCAGTCTCCAAACTGTGGGACTCCTCCCCTCCCTCAGTCTCCAAACTGTGGGGCTCCTCCCCTCCCTCAGTCTCCAAACTGTGGGGCTCCTCCCCTCCCTCAGTCTCCAAACTGTGGGGCTCCTCCCCTCCCTCAGTCTCCAAACTGTGGGACTCCCTCCCCTCCCTCAGTCTCCAAACTGTGGGGCTCCTCCCCTCCCTCAGTCTCCAAACTGTGGGACTCCTCCCCTTCCTCAGTCTCCAAACTGTGGGACTCCCTCCCCTCCCTCAGTCTCCAAACTGTGGGACTCCTCCCCTCCCTCAGTCTCCAAACTGTGGGACTCCTTCCCTCCCTCAGGCTGTGGGACTCCTCCCCTCCCTCAGACTGTGTGACTCCTCCCCTCCCTCAGTCTCCAAACTGTGGGGCTCCTCCCCTCCCTCAGTCTCCAAACTGTGGGACTCCCTCAGTCTCCAAACTGTGGGACTCCTCCCCTCCCTCAGTCTCCAAACTGTGGGACTCCCTCCCCTCCCTCAGTCTCCAAACTGTGGGACTCCTCCCCTCCCTCAGTCTCCAAACTGTGGGACTCCTTACCTCCCTCAGACTGTGGGACTCCTCCCCTCCCTCAGACTGTGGGTCTCCTCCCCTCCCTCAGTCTCCAAACTGTGGGACTCCCTCACCTCCCTCAGTCTCCAAACTGTGGGACTCCTCACCTCCCTCAGTCTCCAAACTGTGGGACTCCTCACCTCCCTCAGTCTCCAAACTGTGGGACTCCTCCCCCCGGGACAGGTAGATAAGGTGGTTAAAAAGGCAAATAGGATACTCATATTCCATGCCTCGGCTAATGAAGGCAAGAGCAGGGAGGTTGTGATGGAGCTGTACAAAACGCTAGTTAGGTCACAGCTGGAATACTGTGTGCAGTTCTGGTCTCCAAACTGTGTTTACGTGGGTTTCCTCCGGGGGCTCCGGTTTCCTCCCACAGTCCAAAGATGTGCGGGTTAGGTTGATTGGCCATGATAAAAATTGGCCCTTAGTGTTAGGGGGGATTAAATATGTGGGGTTACGGGGTTAGGGCTTGGGTGGGATGGCTGTCGGTGTCGGGACCGGGTGCTAGGGTTTGGATGATCAGCCATGATCTCGTTGAATGGCGGAGCAGGCTCGAAGGGCCGAATGGCCTACTCCTGCTCCTAGTTTCTATGGTCGCCACACTATAGGAAGGATGTGATTGCATTGGAGAGGGGGCAGAGGAGATTCACCAGGATGTTACCTGGGCTGGAGCGCTTCAGCTATGAAGAGAGACTGGACAGGCTGGGGTTGTTTTCCTTAGAGCAGAGAAGGCTGAGGGGGGACCTGATTGAGGTGTACAAAATTATGAGGGGCATAGATAGGGTAGATAGAAAGGAACATTTCCCCTCAGTAGAGGGGTCAATAACCAGGGGGCATAGTTTCAAGGTAAGAGGCAGGAGGTTTAGAAAGGATTTGAGGAAAAGCTTTTTCACCCAGAGGGTGGTTGGAATCTGGAACTCACTGCCTTTCGGGTGGTAGAGGCAGGAACCCTCACAACATTCAAGAAGCATTTAGATGAGCACTTGAAACGCCATAGCATACAAGGCTACGGACCAAGTGCTGGAAAATGGGATTAGAATAGACAGGGCTTGATGGCCGGCACGGACATGATGGGCCCCTTTCTCTTCTGTGTGACTCTATGACTCCCTCAGTCTCCAAACTGTGGGACTCCTTCCCTCCCTCAGTCTCCAAACTGTGGGACTCCCACCCCTCCCTCAGTCTCCAAACTGTGCGTCTCCTCCCTTCCCTCAATCTCCAAACTGTGGGACTCCTTCCCTCCCTCAGTCTCCAAACTGTGGGACTCCTTCCCTCCCTCAGTCTCCAAACTGTGCGTCTCCTCCCTTCCCTCAATCTCCAAACTGTGGGACTCCTTCCCTCCCTCAGTCTCCAAACTGTGGGACTCCTCCCCTCCCTCAGTCTCCAAACTGTGGGACTCCTCCCCTCCCTCAGTCTCCAAACTGTGGGACTCCCTCCCGTCCCTCAATCTCCAAACTGTGGGACTCCCTCCCCTCCCTCAGTCTCCAAACTGTGGGACTCCCTCCCGTCCCTCAATCTCCAAACTGTGGGACTCCTCCCCTCCCTCAATCTCCAAACTGTGGGACTCCTCCCCTCCCTCAGTCTCCAAACTGTGGGACTCCCTCCCCTCCCTCAATCTCCAAACTGTGGGGCTCCCTCCCCTCCCTCAGTCTCCAAACTGTGGGACTCCCTCCGTCCCTCAATCTCCAAACTGTGGGACTCCCTCCCCTCCCTCAATCTCCAAACTGTGGGGCTCCCTCCCCTCCCTCAGTCTCCAAACTGTGGGACTCCCTCAGTCTCCAAACTGTGGGACTCCTCACCTCCCTCAGACTGTGGGACTCCCTCCCCTCCCTCAGTCTCCAAACTGTGGGACTCCCTCAGTCTCCAAACTGTGGGACTCCCTCAGTCTCCAAACTGTGGAACTCCTCACCTCCCTCAGACTGTGGGACTCCCTCCCCTCCCTCAGTCTCCAAACTGTGGGACTCCCTCCCCTCCCTCAGTCTCCAAACTGTGGGACTCCCTCAGTCTCCAAACTGTGGGACTCCTCCCCTCCCTCAATCTCCAAACTGTGGGGCTCCCTCCCCCTCCCTCAGTCTCCAAACTGTGGGACTCCCTCAGTCTCCAAACTGTGGGACTCCTCACCTCCCTCAGACTGTGGGACTCCCTCCCCTCCCTCAGTCTCCAAACTGTGGGACTCCCTCAGTCTCCAAACTGTGGGACTCCCTCAGTCTCCAAACTGTGGGACTCCCTCCCCTCCCTCAGTCTCCAAACTGTGGGACTCCCTCAGTCTCCAAACTGTGGGACTCCTCACCTCCCTCAGACTGTGGGACTCCCTCCCCTCCCTCAGTCTCCAAACTGTGGGACTCCCTCAGTCTCCAAACTGTGGGACCCCCTCAGTCTCCAAACTGTGGAACTCCTCACTTCCCTCAGACTGTGGGACTCCCTCCCCTCCCTCAGTCTCCAAACTGTGGGACTCCCTCCCCTCCCTCAATCTCCAAACTGTGGGGCTCCTCCCTTCCCTCAGTCTGAGATGAGAAGGGCAGTTTTTACAATATGACTAAGGATCATCACTATAGAGCTTTACAGCACAGGAGGCTATTCGGCCCATCGTTTCCCTGCTCTAGCAAAGAGCCATCTACAACCAGATGAATGAGGGGGAGAATGTTTACATACAGACTTAGAAACAGGAAGAGGCCATTCAGCACATCGAGCCTGTTCCGCCATTCAATGAGATCATGGTTGATCTGTGACCTAACTCCTTTGCCTCATTTAGAATAGAATCATAGAATGGTTACAACACAGGAGGCCAATCGGCCCGTCGAGCCCGTGCCGTCTCTCTGCAAAAGCACTTCAGCTAGTCCCACTCCCCCGCCTTTTCACCATAACCCTGCAAATGTTTTCGTTCAGCTACTTATCCAATTCCCGGTTGAAAGCCACGATTGAATCTGCCTCCACTGCCCTTTCAGGCAGTGCATTCCAGATCATAACCACTCGCTGCGTAAAAAGTTTTTACTCATGTCGCCTTTGGTTCTTCTGCAATCACCTTAAATCTGTGTCCTCTGGTTCTCGACCCTTCCGCCAATATGAACAGTTTCTCTCTCTTACTCTGTCCAGACCCCTCATGATTTTGAACACCTCGATCAAATCTCCTCTCAATCTTCTCTGCTCTGAGGAGAACAACCCCAGCTTCTCCAGTCTATCCACGTAGCTGAAGTCCCTCATCCCTGGAACTATTCTTGTAAATCTTTTCTGCACCCTCTCTAAGGCCTTCACATCCTTCCTAAAGTGCGGTGCCCAGAATTGGACACAATACTCCAGTTGAGGCTGAACCAGTGTTTTATAAAGTTTCATCGTAACTTCCTTGCTTTTGTACTCTGTGCCTCTATTTATGAAGTCCAGGATCACGTATGCTTTTTAAACCACTTTTTCAACCTGCCCTGCCACCTTCAACGATTTGTGCACATATATCCACAGGTCTCTCTGTTCATGCACCCCCTTTAGAATTGTACCCTTTAGTTTATATTGCCTCTCCTCATTCTTCCTACCAAAATGTATCACTTCGCATTTTCTGCATTAAATTTCATCTGTCACTGGTCCGCCCATTCCACCAGCCTGTCTATATGTTCTTGAAGTCTGTCCTCCTTCTTCTTAGGCAGTCCCTGGGAACCGAGGATGACTTGCTTCCACATTAACAATGAGTTCGCAGGTGACTGAGGAGTCCAATGCGGGGCCTACAGTCTC
>NW_028226559.1:0-32970 GCF_052327205.1 Somniosus microcephalus
CTGTGTCAGCCATGACTCAGTGGGTCGTTCTCTCAGCTCTGAGTCAGAGGGCCATGGGTTTGAGTCTCACTCCAGAGACTTGAGCACAAAGTCCAGGCTGACACGCCCAGTGCAGTACTGAGGGAGCGTTGCACTGTCGGAGGGGCAGTACTGAGGGAGCGTTGCACTGTCGGAGGGGCAGTACTGAGGGAGCGTTGCACTGTCGGAGGGGCAGTACTGAGGAAGCGTTGCACTGTCGGAGGGGCAGTACTGAGGGAGCGTTGCACTGTCGGAGGGGCAGTACTGAGGGAGTGCTGCACTGTTGGAGGGGCAGTACTGAGGGAGCGTTGCACTGTCGGAGGGGCAGTACTGAGGGAGCGTTGCACTGTCGGAGGGGCAGTACTGAGGGAGCGTTGCACTGTCGGAGGGGCAGTACTGAGGGAGCGTTGCACTGTCGGAGGGGCAGTACTGAGGAAGCGTTGCACTGTCGGAGGGGCAGTACTGAGGGAGCATTGCACTGTTGGAGGGGCAGTACTGAGGGAGCGTTGCACTGTCGGAGGGGCAGTACTGAGGGAGCGTTGCACTGTTGGAGGGGCAGTACTGAGGGAGTGCTGCACTGTCGGAGGGGCAGTACTGAGGGAGCGTTGCACTGTCGGAGGGGCAGTACTGAGGGAGCGTTGCACTGTCGGAGGGGCAGTACTGAGGGAGCATTGCACTGTCGGAGGGGCAGTACTGAGGGAGCGTTGCACTGTCGGAGGGGCAGTACTGAGGAAGCGTTGCACTGTCGGAGGGGCAGTACTGAGGGAGCGTTGCACTGTCGGAGGGGCAGTACTGAGGGAGCATTGCACTGTTGGAGGGGCAGTACTGTGGGAGCGTTGCACTGTCGGAGGGGCAGTACTGAGGGAGCGTTGCACTGTCGGAGGGGCAGTACTGAGGGAGCGTTGCACTGTTGGAGGGGCAGTACTGAGGGAGCGTTGCACTGTCGGAGGGGCAGTACTGAGGGAGCGCTGCACTGTCAGAGGGGCAGTACTGAGGGAGTGTTGCACTGTCAGGGGGCAGTACTGAGGGAGCACTGCACTGTCAGAGGGGCAGTACTGAGCGAGTGCTGCACTGTCAGAGGGGCAGTACTGAGGGAGTGCTGCACTGTCGGAGGGGCAGTACTGCGGGAGCGTTGCATTGTCAGAGTGTCAGTACTGAGGGAGCGTTGCACTGTCGGAGGGGCAGTACTGAGGGAGTGCTGCACTGTCGGAGGGGCAGTACTGAGGGAGTGCTGCACTGTCGGAGGAGTAATACTGAGGGAGTGCTGCACTGTTGGAGAGGCAGTACTGAGGGAGTGCTGCACTGTTGGAGGGGCAGTACTGAGGGAGTGCTACACTGTTGGGGGGCAGTACTGAGGGAATGCTGCATTGTCGGAGGGGTAGTACTGAGGGAGTGCTGCACTGTTGAAGGGGCAGTACTGAAGGAGTGCTGCACTGTTGGAGGGGCAGTACTGAGGTAATGCTGCACTGTTGGAGGGGTAGTACTGAGGGAATGCTGCACTGTCGGAGGGGTAGTACTGAGGGAGTGCTGCACTGTCGGAAGTGCTGTCTTTCGGATGAGACGTTAAACCAAGGCCCTGTCTGTCCTGTCAGATGTGTGTAAAAGATCCCACGACATTATTTTGAAGAAGAGCAGGGCAATTATCGTCGGTGTCCTGGGGTCAATATTCATCCCTCAACCAACATCACTAAAACAGATGGACCTAGAAATTCAGTTGTTAGCACCAGCCACTAGCACCTTAGGAGGAGGAGAAGTGGGGCGCGAAGCGGCTAGCGCCCGGGCGCGGCGCGATCTGCGCCTCTCGCGAACTTCAGTCAAGATTTAGTGACGGCGCAAAACCGCAGATCCTGACGTCATTTCATTGTGCAACGCCCTTGGTGCGCCCCGAACCGAAACTTCAGTGGCGCCCCCCCTTCTTTGCGCCTGGCGCCCCCAGTGACTGGTTGAGGGGAACGGTTCCCAGTCGCTGCGGGGCGCGGGGGGCGCTACTTAAAGGGGACTCCTCCTGCATTATAAGTGGCAGCCATTTTGTGCCAATCCTTCTGTTTGAGAGACAGATATTTGGAGAGAGACAAAGGTACAGAGCTTTCTGCTTTGACTCAGTGCTCGCACTGGTACTTCTGGCTTCAGGCAAGAGCTTTGCACTTGGATTTAACTTTCAGTGCCATAGACTTGAGTCACCACATATAATGAGGGCTGCAATGGGTGGAAACGTTGGCTTTCTGCATTGCATTCAAAGGACTCAGAGACGCCGTGAGAGAGTGCCAATCATGGCCAGATGGAGAAGGGCCAACAGGCGTCGGCACAGGAGGCCTTACCCACCCAGGGTATACCGCCAGCAGTTCTCATATCTGAACATGTCTGAGGAGCAGTGTGTTCGGAGGCTGCGATTCAGAAGGGAGGTGGTCACTGAGATCTGCCACCTGCTTCGCAGAGATCTGCAGCCACAGCTGAAGAGCAGGACGTCTCTGTCAGTGGCAGTGAAAGTGACGGTGGCTCTCAACTTCTATGCCTCCGGCTCCTTCCAATCCGCTACTGGGGACATTGCCAACATCGCCCAGTTCGCAGTACATTGCTGCATCCGCCAGGTGACCAATGCCCTTTTCAGAAGGAGACATCAGTACATCTCCTTCCCCATGACCCTGGACAAGCAGCAAGAGCGTGCAATGGGATTTGGAAGAATAGCGGGCTTCCCCATGGTCCAGGGCGTAGAACTGTTGAACCAGCAATGGTCAGGCCTTGCTTCAGGGCTGCAGTGTGCAGGGCGTTGCAGCCAAACAAATCGACCCTCCCCCTTTAAGAGCTGACCGGTGCCAGCGCGTCTGCCTTCAATCAGCAACTCGCCGCACCTGTGCTGCGCCCGCCCTCGGTGTTACCGCCTCGGCTCGCCGGCTTAGCGCCTTATGATAGTCGTGCATCGCCTGCTTTAGCGCAGCAGCAACCTCTTGGGGCGATGCAACTCAATTTCGGCGAAGGTGGCGCTAAGTTGCGCCGGGCGCTAAATTTAGCGAACGCCCGGCTGTAGCGCCCCAAACGTGGCGATACTGAATTTCTAGGCCATGATCTGGTCATTTATCACATTACTGTTTGTGGCAGCTTGCTGTGCGCAAATTTGCTGCCAGGTTTCCTACATTACAACAGTGACTACACTTCAAAAAGTACTTACTTGGCTGTAAAGCACTTTGGGATTTCCTGAGGTTGTGAAAGGCGCTATAGAAATGCAAGTTCTTTCTTTCTTCTTTCTACTTGCCCACCCCAGGAGGGCTCCTAGGCCTGGGAGGGGGAACAAATCTCAAGTGTGACGATGACAGGATTGGACTTGTCCGTGATGCCCCCATATTCGAATAGCCTACCAACTCTCACTGTCTAGGCTTGACTGTACCTGTCCCCCAGAGACAGTCATCACCTTCACACACACCCCGAGGAGATTGAAACGTGAGAGAGGCCTCAACAAGGTAAACATTCAGCTTATAACAAGGAATCATTTTTTTTTCTAAAACTACACCTTTCCAAATAAAATGAAATAAAACTGGCTGGAGCATGGGCTGGTGAGAGAAAAAAGCTGTACATCAGATGGATGATGCTTGGTCCAGTGTACATCTCCTATGATACTGTACTTTATAGCTTCAATAAACACTTCTCTATTTGGGAAGGTGATGTGAAGCAGGTTGGTTGTTAACATCCTGTACGCTTCAGTTTAATTGAACTTTTACATCAAAATGTCCAGAACAGACATGAGAATTCCTGGAAAATATCTTCCTGTTGTCCTCGCAGTCACACAATCACCTTTAGGCTTTCAACACCCTTGGGTACCGTGTTCCTTTGCATTGACACCCCTCCCCCCTCCCGCCTCCCTTTCTCCCCCTCCTCCCCATGCCCCCTCTCCCCCTCTCCTCTCCTCTCCCCCCTCTCCTCTCCCCCCATCCTTCTCCTCTCCCCCTCCTCCTCCTCCTCTCCACTCCCCCCCTCCCCTCTCCTCTCCCCCATCCTTCTCCTCTCCCCCTCCTCCTCCTCTCCACTCCCCCCCTCCCCTCTCCTCTCCTCTCCCCCTCTCCTCTCCTCCACCCTTCCCCCTCCCCCCATCCTCCCCGGCTCCACTCTCAGCTCCTCTCCCCCTCTCCCCTCTCCTCCCCTCTGCCTGTAACTCTTATTTTACTAGAGTTTTAGGGGGAAAAATTCGGTATCGCCCCACTTGGGGCGCCATTATTTGTGGAGCGCAAAGTTTAGCGCCTGGCGCTAATTATCGCCTCCGACAGCAAACTTGGCTTTTATCGCCCCTGGAGGTGATTGGAGCGCTAAATCAGGCACAACACACCTCTCCTAAGGCGCTAAGGCCGAGGAGCGAGGCGCTACCTCAGAGGGTGGCCGAAACTCATGTGATGTCAGTCAGCAATGGAACACAGACACATAGAAACACAGCAGATAGGAGCAGGAGTAGGCCATTCGGCCCCTCGAGCCTGCTCCGCCATTTAATGAGATCATGGCTGATCATCCAAATTCAGTACCCTGTCCCTGCCTTCGCCCCATATCCCTTGATCCCTTTAGCCTTAAGAAATATATCTAACTCTTTCTTGAATATATTTAATGAACTGGCCTCCACCGCCCTCTGTGGCAGAGAATTCCACAGGTTCACCACTTTCTGGGTGAAGAAATTCCTCCTCATTTCAGTCCTAAATGGCCTACCCCTTATCCTTAGACTGTGACCCCTGGTTCTGGACTCCCCAGCCATCATAAACATCCTTCCTGCACCTAGTCTGTCCAGGCCTGACAGAATTTTATAGGTTTCGATGAGATCCCCTCTTAATCTTCTAAACTCCAGTGAGTATAAGCCCAATCGACACAATCTCTCCTCATACGTCATTCCTGCCATCCCAGGTATCAGCCTGGTGAATCTTCGCTGCACTCCTTCCATGGCAAGAACGTCCTTCCTCAGGTAAGGTGACCAAAACTGCACACAATACTCAAGGTGCGGTCTCATCAAGGCCCTGTACAACTGTAGCAAGACATCCTTGTTCCTGTACTCGAACCCTCTTGCTACGAAGGCCAACATACCCATTTGCCTTCTTAACCGCCTGCTGCACCTGCATGCTTACCTTCAGCGACTGGTGCACAATAACACCCAGGTCTCTTTGCACTTCCCCTTCTCCCAATCTATTGCCATTCAAATAATAATCTGCCTTCCTGTTTTTGCCACCAAAGTGGATAACCTCACATTTATCCACATTATAGTGCATTTGCCATGTTTTTGCCCAATCACCCAACCTGTCCAAATCGTACTGGAGTTTCACGACATGCTCCTCACAGCTTACCCTCCCACCCAGCTTTGTGTCGTCTGCAAATTTGGAGATATTACATCCAATTCCCTCATCCAGATCATTAATATATATTGTGAACAGCTGGGGTCCTAGGACCGATCCTTGCGGTACCCCACTAGTCACTGCCTGCCACTCGGAAAACGACCCGTTTATTCCAACTCTTTGCTTTCTGTCCGCCAACCAGTTCTCTATCCAAGTCAATACCTTGCCCCCAATCCCATGTGCCTTAATTTTGCACACTAATCTCTTATGTGGAACCTTATCGAAAGCCTTCTGAAAGTCCAAATACACCACATCCACTGGTTCTCCCTTATCTATTTTCCCAGTTACATCCTCAAAAAATTCCAGTAGATTAGTCAAGCATGATTTACCTTTTGTAAATCCATGTTGACTTTGTCCGATCCTGTCACTGCTTTCCAAGTGCTCTGCTATTACATCTTTTATAATAGACTCTAGCATTTTCCCCACTACCGATGTTAGGCTTACCGGTCTATAATTCCCCGCTTTTTCTCTACCACCTTTTTTGAATAGTGGGGTAACATTAGCTACCCTCCAATCCATGGGTACTGTTCCAGAATCTATCGAGTTCTGGAAGATGACCAGCAATGCATCTACTATTTCTAGGGCCACTTCCTTAAGTACCCTGGGATGCAGACCATCAGGCCCTGGGGATTTATCGGCCTTCAGTCCCATCAATTTTCCTAACACCATTTCCCTACAAATACTGATTTCCTTCAGTTCCTCTCTTTCATCAGACCCTATGTTCCCCGGCATCTCTGTGAGGTTATTTGTGTCCTCCTTTGTGAAGACAGAACCAAAGTATGCATTTAGTTGGGCTGCCATTTCTTTGTTCCCCATTATAAATTCCCCTGATTCTGACTGCAAGGGACCTACACTTGACTTCACCAATCTTTTTCTCTTCACATATCTATAAAAGCTTTTACAGCCAGTTTTTATGTTCCCTGCAAGCTTACTCTCATATTCTATTTTCCCTTTCTTAATTAATCCCTTTGTCCTCCTTTGTTGACTCCTAAACTGCTCCCAATCCTCAGGATTATTGCTTTTTCTGGCCAATTTATATGTCCTCTCCTTGGATCTTATGCTATCCCTAATTTCCCTTGTTAGCCACGGTTGAGTCACCTTTCTTGTTTTATTTTTATGCCAAACTGGGATGAACAAATTCTGTAGCTCATCCATTTGGTCTTTGAATGTTTGCCATTGCCTATCCACTGTCAACCCTTTGAGTGCAATTCCCCAATCAATCCTACCCAACTCGCTCCTCAGACCATCGTAGTTTCCTTTATTTAAATTGAGGACCCTAGTCTCCGAGTCAACTACTTCATTCTCCATCTTAATGCAGAATTCGATCATATTATGATCGTTCTGACCCAAGGGGCCTCGTACAACAAGATTGCTAATTAATCCTTTCTCGTTACATAATACCCAGTCTAAGATGGCCTGATCTCTGGTTGGTTCCTTGACATATTGGTCCAGGAAACCATCCTGTAAACACTCCAGGAATTCCTCCTTCACAGTATTGTGGTGCCGGCTGTTGTGTATGTACCTTTAAGAGAAGAACTGATTCTATACTGCAGTACCGGCAGTGACCACCCCTGTATATAAAGCCATAGCAGGCTTCTGTACTTCAGTCTTAAGTTACCCTCTGTTCCAGCATTTCCTGCCTGTGCAGCTGCCTCAGTCAGCAGGAGCAGAAGGAGCAGACAAACCAGGAGAGTGGAGAGTGTAAAGTGGTGGTCTCCTGACCAGGAAGAGGAGGATATCGTTAGACCACCACCACCTCCACCTCCACCATCATCACAGCAACTGAGGTGCCAGGAGAGAGAGGACAGAGGAGGAGAAGGAGAAGGGAGGCCAGCAACAACACCAACCAGGGGAGAGGCCTTTCCCATTACTGCCTCCCCAAATTGGCTTCCATTCCAGGAGAGAGGGGAGAGAAACAACCAACAACTACCAACTGTTTGGAAGGAGGGAAGAACAACAGCATCTTTCAGGTGGGTGTTATTTGGTGCACTCTCCCAAAGACTTTGTATTTCAGGTGGGGGGAGAAAAGAAGAAAAAAGGGCCGGATCATCAAGGGGTGTGTGTGTGTGTGGCTCTTGTAAATCACTAGGCCACACACACCACTAATTAAGCACCCCTTCCTATTGCCTGACCTGGGATAGCTGGAGCTGCCTAGGTGAACAGCCCAATTGTACATCGTTAAGACCTGGTGTGGGACTGAGCCTGGGGCGTCTCCAGCTTTCCCAGGTGAAGACATCTTCTCCCCCTGCTAGAAGACCACCTTCAAAGACTTTAATTTTTCATCGGAGAGTGCACCCCTGCCGACACCCACCCACCCACCATCCTGAGTGGTGACCCTGCCTTTGCGGCCTCCCTCCTTCCCACCCCCCCCTTGCTCTCTCTCTCTTTGTCTTTCTCTGCCTTTCTCTCTGAGGCATCTCATTTCATCTTTAATTATTAATTGCCAATTGAGCAGAGGGGAGAAGGCCCCTCTCCCAATTTCAATCAATAACGGGGAAGAGGTGTGCCTTCAATTTAAGCAGCTCCCTCTGCTCAATTTAGGACCAAAAAAATACCTGAGGCCACATTAACACCTTCAGGCCTGTGACTTGGGGTGAGTGTAGCCCTTTTTTAGAAAACACCCCAGAATGGCGACTGCATATTCGCCAGTGACGGTGCCAGCCAAGACGTATGCGGGAGTGGCAGCCACAGCCACAGTTGCTCCCACTGCTTCTGCTGCCCCGTCACCATTCAGACTAATAACAAAAAAGCTTGGGGTGAAGAGCTACACTCACCCCACTATGACCATTGAGGCCTGCGTTAAAGCCATGGCTGGGGTTGTCGGCCCCTCAGCCATCGTCGCGGCCTCAAAAATGTATGGGAAGGCTGTGTTCTTCCTGGGGTCGGAGCGGGCGGTGTCCCTGGCTGTCACCAAGGGGCTCACCGTGGGCGGGACCTTCCTGCCGGTGGACCCCCTCGAGGCCACCACGCAGAGGGTGGTTATTTCGAACGTCCCGCCCTATGTTCCTGGTGAGCTCCTCCTTCCCCATCTACGTCAACTTGGGGAGGTGAGGTCGGGGATCACACCCATCCCGCTCGGCTTCCGGGAGGCCAGCCTTCGCCACGTCTTCGCCTTCCGGCGCCAGCTGTTCATCCAGCTGGTGCGGGAGGAGGACACTGACGGGGCATTCATCGTCCACCACGAGGGGACCGCCTATTGCGTCTTCTGGACGTCGGACGGTGTGCGGTGCCACGCCTGCAAGGAGGTGGGGCACATCCGGAAAAACTGCCCCGCCTCCAAGGCCGCCGGATCATCTCGTGCGGCCAAGGCTGGCGCCGCCGACGCTCCACCCCCCGGATCTGCCCGCGCGTCGGGAACGTCTGATGTGCGGTCGACGTCGGGGGCCGATGCCACCAAGGCCTCCGGCCGGGTGGAGGGAGCGTGTCCGGCCGGAAAGAAGGCGCGGCGGAAAAATAAACACCTTAGGGCGGGTCCCCCCGTGGATGGCCAGCCCTTGCCCCTTGAGCCCCTTACACCCGCGCTCCTCGCGGAGTTAATCGGGGCAGACGCGAGCGGGAGGGGCCTCGTGCCCGAGCCTGTGGCCGCAACCGCCATAGCGGAAATGCCATTACCTGCGGCCGGGCTCGGGTGCGAGGAGCCCAACAAACCTGCTCCGCTGGAGGGAGCTGAGGAGGAGGCCTCTGCAGTCATGGAGGTCTCCCTCGCTCCCTCCGTGCTAAAAAGAAGGCGCGGCCCCCTGGAAGAGGAGGAGGACCGGGAGGAGGAAGGTCCCTCCGAGCAGGGGTGTCGTCGCCCGCCGCGGGTACTGCGCCCCCCCCCCCCGCTGTCGTCATCACCAGCGATCGGCAAGGGTCGCCTGTCCCTCGGGAGGCTGAGGCAGATGTGTCTGTCCGACACGTGCCTCCCGGGGATGGGGACGAGACCCTGCCCGTGGGGGGGGTCGCGGAACAACCCGCGGCGGAAATTGAAATTGACCTTCTATCGGTGCCATTACCCCTCGCCGGGTCGGGCGGCCTGGGGTCTGGGTCAGGCGAGCTCGAGGATAATGAGCTTGCCCAATGCGACCCGGACATCTCCCAGGGGCTGCTCGTCCTGGTAGAGCTTTTAATTCAAAACCCCCCATCCGCTGGGTCGGAGGTTGGTGGCGGGGAGGAGGATGGGCCCCTGGCTGCGTCTCTGGTGCCAGACGTACTGGAGGAGCTGGGAATTGTTCTCTCCCCGGTTTCTCCGGTCATTCCGGTGTCTGGGGCGGAGGGGAGCTCTGAACCGCCGCCCTCTTCTGGCCCAGCACCCCTAGAGGAGCCCAGGGAGAAATCCTCTGCCGCCGATCCTGGGGGTGGGATCCGGGCGGAGGCAGGGCTGGCTGGCGCGGCCGAGCCGTTCGCTTCGCACTGCGCGGCGGACGGGTCAGCCGCTGGTGACAACCCCCTGCAGGAGGATGGGGACTCGGTGATGGGCACGGAGGATGATTCGGACTCCAGCGCCGACGAGGCGATGGATGACCTCGTGCCCCTTGCCGTGTCTCCCCTCATTCCCGTAAGGGAACTCCGGGATTTTATGGCCACGTGCCTGGGTCAGCGCAATAAGGTCCGGCTGGCCCTCGACAGGTGGTCGGAGCTGGCGCTGCTCATCGTATCCGTCCGCGCCACCATTAAAATCTTGGGCGCGGACGAGGGTGTGAACCCGCTCGAGCTGCGTCGGCACACAACGTTTCTCACTGGGCTGCTGAGGAAGTGGCGGCTGACCAGCGGCTGCACTTCCTCCCCCCGTTAGGTGTAGGTAGAGGTTGCACTATGCTTCTGACATGAAGATAACCATAGCCAGCCTCAACATCAACGGCAGCAGGGAGGCGCGCCGCAGATTCAATAACTTCTCGGTCCTTCGGGACGGGAAGTATGCGGTGTGCTGCCTGCAAGAAACCCACACCGTTCCGGGAGACGAAGCCACATGGCTCCTGGAGTGGCAAGGAGGGGTCAGCATGATTCACCTCTCCAACAATTCCAGCGGGGTGGCTATCTTGCTGGCCCCGCATTTTCAGCCGGAGATCTTGGGGGTCAAGGAGCACGTGCCGGGCCGCTTGCTCCAGGTCACTGTTCGCCTGGGGGGCGTGCCGCTCCATCTAGTGAACGTGTACGCCCCTCAGACCGGTGCGCAGCAGGTGCGCTTCTTCGAAGAAGTGTCCGCTCTGTTGGGCTCCGTCGACGTGGGCGAGTGCGTCATCCTCGGGGGGGATTTTAACTGCACCCTCGAGGCGAGGGACCGTTCGGGTCCCCCGCGAAGCCCGGCAGCGATGGAGAAGTTGAGGGACCTGGTTGGGTCCTTCGACTTGGTGGACGCCTGGTGAAATCTCCACCCCGACTCCAGCGCCTTCACTAGCGTGAGGTCTGGGGGAGGAAGGTCCAGAATCGACCACCTTTACATTTCCCGGGCGTACATCTCCTGCGTTCCGGCGGCTTCCATGCGGCCGGTGCCGTGCACGGACCATCACCTGGTGTGGGCGGAGCTCGCTCCGCTGCGCGCGCGGGGTGGGTCCGCGTACTGGCATTTTAACAACCTGCTGCTGGAGGACGCGCGGTTCCGGGACTCGTTTCGTCTGTTCTGGGCCAACTGGAGAAGGAAGCGGGGGGGCTTCCCCTCCTTGAGGCTATGGTGGGATGTGGGCAAGGCTCACATCCGTCTCTTCTGTCAGGAGTACGCGAAGGGGTCGACCAAGAGGCGGGAGGCCCGGGTCGGGCGGTTGGAGAAGGAGGTGCTCGACCTGGAGTCCCATCTCGGTCAGGTCGTCGAGGACCCGGCCCTGCGGAAGGTGTACGAAGAGAAGAAGGGCGCGCTGAAGGACCTGCAGCTCGTCGGGTCCCGAGGCGCGTACGTGAGGTCGCGGATCCAGCTCCTGCGGGACCTGGACCGTGGCTCCCCCTTCTTCTACTCGCTGGAAAAAAGACGGGGGGTCCGTAAGCAGCTCTTGGGGCTGCTGGCCGACGACGGATCTCTGGTCTCGGATCCGGAGGGAATCAGCGCGGAGACCCGCGCCTATTACGGGGCTCTGTTCTCTCCGGATCCGTCCAGCGAGGATTCGCGCAGAATTTTGTGGGAGGACCTGCCGAGTGTCAGCAGGGCGCTGAAAAATTGGACGCTCCGCTAATCCTGGCGGAGCTGACCGGCGCCCTCCGCCAGCTCTCTAGGGGAAAGTCCCCGGGGCTGGACGGGCTGACCGTGGAGTTCCACAGGGCGTTCTGGGACGTCTTGGGGGGCGACTACGCACGGGTCCTGGGGGAAAGTTTGGCGACCGGGGAGATGCCCCTCTCTTGGCGCAGGGCGGTCATTGTCCTGCTGCCTAAGAAGGGTGATCTCCGCCTCCTTAAGAACTGGCGCCCGATCTCCCTCCTCAGCACGGACTATAAAATCTTTGCCAGGGCCATGTCTGCTCGCCTTGGCACCGTGCTGGCCCACATGATCCACCCCGACCAGTCCTACACAGTCCCGGGCCGGACCATCCACGATAACATCCACCTGGTCCGGGACCTGGTCCACCACTCCCAGAGGGCTGGTCTGTCGGTCGCCTTCCTTTCCCTGGATCAGGAGAAGTCGTTCGACAGGGTGGATCACGAGTATCTCTTCGGGACTCTGCGCGCATTCAGGTTCGGGACGCATTTCGTCGCCCGGATCCGACTTCTGTACGCTGCCGCGGAGTGTCTCATTAAACTTAACGGGTCCCTGACAGCGCCCCTTCGCTTCGGGAGGGGGGTGCGTCAGGGATGCCCCATGTCCGGTCAGTTATACGCCGTTTGCGTGGAGCCATTCCTGCGCCTCTTGCGGAAGAGGTTGACGGGACTGGCTCTGCAAGGGCCGGGCGTGGAGGTGGTCCTCTCGGCTTACGCCGATGACGTGCTCCTCACAGTCACGGATCCCGCTGACTTGCGGAGGATGCGGGAATGCCAGCAGATTTACTCGGACGCATCCTCCGCCAAGATCAACTGGGAGAAATTTTCCGGACTCCTGGTGGGTCAGTGGCGGGTGGACTCCCTGCCGGAGGAGTTCAGGCCTTTCGCCTGGAGCACCACGCACCTCCTCTATTTGGGAGTCTACCTTAGCCCTGCCGAGGACGCCTGGCCGGCGAACTGGCAAGAGCTGGAGGCCAAAGTCACCGCTCGCCTAGGACGCTGGACAGGACTGCTCCGAGTGTTGTCCTACAGGGGTCGAGCGCTGGTCATAATCCAGCTGGTGGCCGCCATGTTGTGGTACCGGTTGCTCACTTTGATCCCTCCCCCTGCGTTTGTCGCCAAGATGCAGAAGAAGCTCATCGACTTCTTCTGGGACAAAAGGAAGCACTGGGTCTCTGCCGCGGTTCTGTGTCTCCCGCTTAGGGAGGGCGGTCAGGCGCTGGTGTGCCTTCGCACCCAGGATGCGACTTTCCGTCTTCCGACGCTGCAGAGATACCTGTACGTCGAGATGGTGTGCGCTGGCGACGTTTTTCTTCCGCCAGCTGCACGGCCTCAATTACGACACGCAGCTCCTGTTCGCGAAAGTGGGTGGCAGGCATGCCGGCCTGCAGGAGCTGCCTGTCTTCTACCAGGAACTACTATGGGTTTGGAACTACGTCGCTTCCAGGTGGAGTTCTCCCCCGTCAGGAACGGCGGCTCTCCTTCGGGAGCTGCTGCTCAGGAATCCGCACCTCCACAAATGCGGTTTCGGGCGGCTGACGGAGGGCAGGGCTGTGCCTGGTAAGGTGACCAGAGTTGGGGACCTGCTCGATGGCGGAGGAGCGGGCTGGATGGCGCCGGAGGAGCTGGCGCGGCGCCTGTCCTGGGCCAACGTCCGGCTCACGGTCGAAGCCATCGAATCGGTGAAAGCGGCACTGGGCTCCGACTCCGCTAGGTGTATCGAGGCGGCTCAAGCATGTTGGGCGATCCCGTCTGAGCTTACCCCCGTTTGGACGGAATTCCTCATCGGCGCCCGGCCCCGAAACTCCTCTCGGGAACCGGCGCCTCACAACTTGAGCCGTCTCAAGGAAATACCCTCCGTGCCTTTTCATTCCGCGCGGAGGGGTTTCTTGTACGGGCTGCTCCTGCACACTCTCCACTTTGCCATCTTCGACTACCGTCTGGACACTCCTTGGCGTGGCGTCTTGCCGACTGGCGGTGGCGGTGGTCCCCATTGGAGTGCTCTCTACGCGAGAGTCCTCCCTTGTTCCATCGGGGACTTGGCCTGGAGGGTGTTGCACGGAGCAGTCCCGTGCAATAAGGTTTTAAGTAGGTTCACGGACTCCCAGGCCGCCTGCATTTTTTGCGGCCTGGAGGACTCCGTGTTTCACGTTTATATGGAGTGTGAGAGGTTGCAGCCCCTCTTTCACTACTTGAAGGGGCTGCTCCTCGATTTTTAGTTGCACTTCAGTCCCATGCTCTTGATCTACGGTCACCCGGTACGGAGGGGAGCGGACAGGTTGGAGGACCTCCTTGTGGGCCTGCTCCTGGGCCTGGCTAAAAGAGCCATCAATTGGTCCAGGCAGCGGGCGGTCGAGGGTGTCGTCCAGCCAGATTGCCTGCCTCTCTTCCGCGGCCATGTTCGCGCCCGGGTGGCCCTGGAGATGGAGCACGCGGTGTCCGCCGGTGCGCTTGAGTATTTCCGCGACCGGTGGGCGCCGCGGGGACTGGAGTGCATCATCAACCCGGATAAACAAATTTTAATATGATTTGTTAAGTTTTAGTTGAACTTTTGTTTACAGTCAATTTGGTTTTTTTTTGGTACGAACCAAAAAAAAGAGTACCCTCTGTTCAGTAAATACCTGTTATCATTATTCTCCTGCAGTCCGTGTATTATTTATACTCGGACACTACTTTGGCGACGAACAGGTTCGAAATCACCTGCAGTACTGCATCACCTCACGGGGATCTTTCCCTGAGAAGAAGCTTCTTGGAGGTCGAAGTCAGAACAACGGGCGTCAACCACGGGCAACCGCCCAAGGATCCATCGGAGTTCGGAGAGTTGCAGGAGAGGCTGCGGAGAGCTGGGTTGGCTCTCCAGTCAAGGTCTTCCAGCAAATCGTGCTGGGAGCAGGTAGTGCGCTGACCCTTCCGGACTGCGGCGGGCTCAAGCTCGATCGAGCGGCTCTGCAAAGGGGCCGTGCAGCGTCGTCGGGAGGAAAAGAGGGAGAGAGAGGGTGGAGCACACAGGACGCGGTCGGTGCTAAAGAACCGGGCAGCGTAGCGAAAATAAAACAAGGGGAAGGAAAAGTGAGACGTGCCGAAGACGCGGGTCGCCGCCATTATCCTACAGAACGCTAGGAGCAGCGTGGCAGCAAGGGGAAGAAGGAAAAGCGCGGGAGGCGCCATTTTATTCCATTGGGGAAGAAGGAAAAGCGCGGGAGGCGCCATTTTAATCCATTGGTGAAGAAGAAAAAGTGCGGGAGGTGCCATTTTAAATCACCCAAAATGCCGAAAAGTGGCAGTATCACTGCTTTCGACAACGAGGTAGAAGACTGGACCACGTATGTGGAAAGAATTGAAGTGTACTGCAAGGCAAATGAGGTGGCCGATGGAAAGAAGGCGGCGGTATTATTAAATTTGATGGGCGTGAGAACGTACGGCCTATTGCGGAATTTAATTACCCCAGCTAAACCAATGGAGAAAAGTTTTGAAGAGATTGTTAATATCTTACAGGAACACCTAAACCCTACACCGCTGCTGATAGCAGAAAGATTCAAGTTCCATAAAAGAAACCAGCAAAAAGATGAGAGCAATGCTGACTATCTTACGGAACTACGCAAGTTATCAAAGCACTGCCAGTTCGGAGCAGGACTGGCAGACACCTTACGGGATAAGTTTGTCTGCGGGCTCCAGAGTGAAGGAACCCAGAAACGACTACTTTCGGAAAAGGACCTGACGCTAGAACAGGCTTTCAGCATGGCAGTATCCAACGAAGCAGCAGCACGGGGAGCTACGGAAATACAACAGAAACCACAAGAATACAGCGCTAACGAAATGGCGTATGGAGCAGAAAACTGCTATCGCTGCGGCAGAGCAACCCATGATCAAAAGGACTGCTGGTTTAAGGACAAAGTATGCAGGCAATGTGGGAAAATGGGACACATAGCAAGAGTCTGCAGGTCGGGAAAGAAAACCTACACGACAAGAACTACTAAGGAAAAGTACAAGAAAGTAAAGAAATTGACAGACAGTAGTTCGGAAGATCAGGAGAGTGATAAGGACTCCAGGAGCAGGAGACTAAGTTAACATAAGAACATAAGAAATAGGAGCAGGAGTACGCCAATCGGCCCCTCGAGCCTGCTCCGCCATTCAATAAGATCATGGCTGATCTGATCTTAACCGCCAATCCACTATCACAGAACCATCTCCTGAATCTAACAGAATTAGACACACGAAATAGGAGCAGGATCAGGCTACACGGCCCCTGGGCCCGCTCCGCTACCCACAGGGCCATGACAGATCTGAACCTAGACTCATGTCCAAATTCCTGCCCGCTCCCCGTAACCCTTAATTCCCTTTACTTCTAGGAAACTGTCTATTTCTGTTTTAAATTTATGTAATGATGTAGCTTCTACAGCTTTTTGGGGCAGCATATTCCATGGACCTACCACCCTCTGAGTGAAGTAGTTCCTCCTCATCTCAGTTTTGAAAGAGCGGCCCCTTATTCTAAGCCTATGCCCCCTAGTTCTAGTTTCACCCATCATCGGGAACATCTTCCCCGCATCCACCCGATCCAATCCCTTCACAATCTTATATGTTTCAATAAGATCGCCTCTCATTCTTCTGAACTCCAATGAGTAGAGTCCCAATCTACTCAACCTCTCCTCATGTGTCCATCCCCTCATCCCCGGGATTAACTGAGTGAACCTTCTTTGTACTGACTCGAGAGCAAGAACGTCCTTTCTTAAGTATGGACACTAAAACTGTACGCAGTATTCCAGGTGCGGTCTCACCAATACCTTGTACAACTGAAGCAATACCTCCCTATTTTTATATTCTATCCCCCTAGCAATGAAAGCCAACATTCCATTGGCCTTCTTAATCACTTGCTGCACCTGCATACTAACCTTTTGAGTTTCGTGCACCAGGACCCCCAGATCCCTTTGTACTTCAGTGCTTTCTAGTTTCTTGCCTTTAAGATAATAACTTGCTCTACGATTTTTCCTGCCAAAGTGCATAACCTCACACTTTCCAGTATTGTATTCCATCTGCCAAATCTCTGCCCACTTACTTAGCCTGTCTATGTCCCCTTGCAGGTTTTTTATGTCCTCCTCACTCACTACTATCCCTCCCATCTTAGTATCATCTGCAAACTTTGATATGTTACACTCGGTCCCCTCCTCCAAATCGTTAATATAGATTGTAAAGAGTTGGGGACCCAGCACTGACCCCTGCGGAACACCACTAGTTACTGATTGCCAGTCTGAGAATGAACCATTTATCCCAACTCTCTGCCTTCTGTTAGATAGCCAATCCTCTATCCATGCCAGAATATTACCCCCAATCCCGTGATTTTTTATCTTAAGCAATAATCTTTTGTGTGGCACCTTGTCAAATGCCTTTTGGAAGTCTAAATACACTACATCCACTGGTTCCCCTTTATCCACCCTATATGTTACTTCCTCAAAGAACTCCAGCAAATTTGTCAAACATGACTTCCCCTTCATAAAACCATGCTGACTTTGTCCTATTAAATTATGATTATCCAAATGCCCTGTTACTGTCTCCTTAATAATGGACTCCAAAATTTTACCTACCACAGATATTAGGCTAACCGGTCTATAGTTTCCAGCCTTCTGTCTACTGCCCTTTTTAAATAAGGGTGTTACATTAGCAGTTTTCCAGTCTGCCGGGACCTTTGCCGAGTCCAGGGAGTTTTGGAAAATTATTACCAATGCATCCACAATCCCTACCGCCACTTCCCTCAAGACCCTAGGATGTAAGCCATCAGGTCCAGGTGATTTATCCGCCTTGAGTCCCATTATTTTACCGAGTACCACTTCCTTCGTGATTTTGATCGTGTTTAGCTCCTCCCCCCCCTTTAGCCCCCTGTTTGTCCAGTGTTGGAATATTCTTAGTGTCTTCGACTGTAAAGACTGATATAAAATATTCATTCAGTGTTTTTGCCATCTCCATATTTCCCACCATTAATTTCCCGGTCTCATCCTCTAAGGGACCAACATTTACTTTAGCCACCCTTTTTCTTTTTATATAACTATAAAAACTCTTACTATCTGTTTTTATATTTTTTGCTAATTTACTTTCATAATCTATCTTCCCTTTCTTAATCAATCTTTTTGTTATTTTTTGCTGTCTTTTAAAGTTTTCCCAATCCTCTATCTTCCCACTAGATTTGGCTACCTTATATGCCCTTTTTTTTAGTCGAATACTATCCTTAATTTCTTTAGATAATAATCTACCCTCCTGTTTTTACCCCCACTTTGGGGGTAAAAACAGGAGGGTAGATTATTATCTAAATGGCAATAGATTGGGAGATGGGGAAGTGCAGAGGGACCTGGGTGTTCTTGTGCACCAGTCACTGAAGGAGAGCATGCAGGTGCAACAGGCGATTAAGAAGGCAAATGGTATGTTGGCCTTCATATCAAGGGGGTTCGAGTATAGGAATAGGGATACCTTACTACAGCTGTACAAGGTGCTGGTGAGACCGCATCTGGAGTATTGTGTACAGTTTTGGTCGCCCCATCTGCGGAAGGATGTTCTTGCCATGGAAAGAGTGCAGCGGCGATTCACCAGGCTGATACCTGGAATGGCAGGAATGACCTACGAGGAGAGATTGAATAGTTTGGGCTTGTACTCACTGGAGTTTAGAAGATTGAGAGGGGATCTCATCGAAACATATAAAATTATGGCAGGCCTGGACAGGCTGAATTCAGAGAGAATGTTTCCAATGGCAGGGGAGCACAGAACCAGGGGCCACAGTCTAAAAATAGCGGGCAAATCATTTAAAACAGAGATGAGGAAGAATTTCTTCACTCAAAGAGTGGTGAGCCTGTGGAATTCCCTGCCACAGAGGGCTGTGAAGGCTAATTCAATAAATATTTTCAAGAGAGAATTGGATATATTTCTGAAGGCTAAGGGGATTAAGGGTTACGGAGAAAAGGCGGGGACGGGGTACTGAACTGGTAAGATCAGCTAAGATCTCAGACGAAGATCAGCCATGATCTCATTGAATGGCGGAGCAGGCTCGAAGGGCCGAATGGCCTACTCCTGTTCCTATCTCTATGTTTTTACTTAGCCACGGATGGCTGTCTTTTCTTTTACACCCTTTTCTTCTCAGTGGAATATATTTTTTTGGGAAGTTGTAAAATAACTCCTTAAATGTACACCACTGATCTTACCCTTTAATCTATTTTCCCAATCCACTCTACTCAATTCCGCTCTCATACCTTCATAGTCTCCTTTATTCAAGCTTAGCACGCTTGTTTGAGATCCAACCTTCTCACCCTCTAATTGAATATGGAATTCAACCATGTTATGGTCACTCATTCCAAGGGGATCCTTTACTAGGACATTTTTAATTAATCCTGTCTCGTTACACAGGACCAGATCTAAGGTTGCTTGCCCCCTGGTCGGTTCAGTTACATACTGCTCAAGAAACCCATCCCTAATACACTCAATGAACTCCTCCTCAAGGCAGCCCTGCCCAATTTGATTTGCCCAATTAATATGATAGTTAAAATCCCCCATAATTATAGATGTTCCCTTATTACAAGCCTCAACTATTTCCTGATTGATACTCCGTCCAACAGAGTTGCCACTGTTCAGAGGCCTATAGACTACGCCGACGAGTGTTTTTTTCCCCTTATTATTCCTGACCTCCACCCAAACTGTTTCATTATCCTGATCTTTTGACCCAATATCACTTCTCTGTATTACAGTGATTCCTTCCTTTATTAACATAGCCACCCCACCTCCCCTTCCTTCCTGCCTGTCCTTCCTGATCGTTAAATAACCTGGTATGTTTAATTCCCAGGCATTGTCACCCTGCAGCCATGTTTCTCTAATGGTCACAAGATCATACCCATATGTAGTTATTTGTGCCATTAACTCATCTATTTTGTTACGAATGCTACGTGCATTCAGATAGAGAACTTTCAAAGATGTTTTGTGACACTTAGTTCCTGCTTTTGCCCTTTTTATTACTTTACCTTTCACTCCATACCTTCTGCCCCTTCCTGACACGCTCTGGTTTTTAATTTCCCCACTGCTACCTAAGTCTATGACCTTCTCTGTTGTCATTTTTATTATTTGCTCTTTAGGAACCTCCCCCCCACTAGTTAGTTTAAAGCCCTCTCTACAGCCCTAGTTATATGATCCGCCAGGACTCTTGTCCCAGCACTGGCCAAGTGAAGCCCGTCCCAACGGAACAGCTCCCTCCTGCCCCAGTACTGGTGCCAGTGTCCCAGGAAGCAAAACCCATTTCTCCCACACCAGTCTTTGAGCCACGCATTTAGCTCTCTAATTTTATTTGTCCTAGCCAAATTCGCTCGTGGCTCAGGTAATAATCCAGAGATTATTACCCTTGTGGTTCTGCTTTTTAATTTGGCCCCTAGCTGCTCAAACTCCCTCAGCAGAACCTCCTTCCTTGTCCTATCTATGTCGTTGGTACCAACATGGACCACGACAACTGGATTCTCCCCCTCCCACTCCAAGTTTCTCTCCAGTCCAGAGGAGATGTCCTTAACCCTGGAACCGGGCAGGCAACACAGCCTTCGGGACTCTCGCTCTCGGCTGCAAAGAACTCTATCTATCCCCCTAACGATACTATCCCCTACCACTACAACATTTCTTTTAACTTCCCCCACTTGAATGGCCCCCCGCTCCACGGTGCTGTGGCCAGGTTGCTCATCCTCCCCGCAGTCCCTGTTCCGATCCTCACAGGGAGTAAGTGCCTCGAACCTGTTGGACAAGTGCAAGGGCTGCGGCTCCTCCAACACTACCTCCTGGATCCCCGTACCTGCCTCACTTCTAGTCACACCATCCTGACCCTGGCCACGGACTACATCTGAATTAATTAATCTAATTGGTGTGAATACCTCGTGATACACAGAGTCCAGGCAACTCTCCCCCTCCCTGATGTGTCTCAGTGTTTGAAGCTCGGACTCCAGCTCTTCAACATGGAGCCGGAATTCCTCGAGCAGCCAACACTTACTGCAAATGTGATCACCGTGAGCATCAATGGTGTCCACCAGCTCCCACATATTGCAGCAGCAACACATCACCTGATCTCCCATTCTATGTAATTAATTAAATGTATTAATATTATTCTTAAATACCCTCTGCCCCGATTCTAGATGGTGAATATCACACCTTAGAAACTATAAACCAAAGAGATTTAAGCTTAAAAAGGGAGAAATACTTACCAACCAATCACTTACCCGCTTTCTGGTGACGTCACACTTGGATTACTTTTTACCTCTCTCCTTCCCTCCGAGTTCCAAGACTGGAGATTGGTACGCCTTACCTGGGTCTCTGGTGCCTTTATACAGCCGCTCAGCCCGTGATTCCCGCCGATTCTCGCACTGAGGCCTTACCTGGGTCTCTGGAGCCTTTATACAGCCGCTCAGCACGCGATTTCCGCCGATTCTCGCACTGAAGCCTTACCTGGGTCTCTGGAGCCTTTATACAGCCGCTCAGCCTGCGATTCCCGCCGATTCTCGCTCTGAGGTCTTACCTGGTCTCTGGAGCCTTTATACAGCTGCTCAGCCTGCGATTCCTGCCGATTCTCGCACTGAGGCCTTACCTGGACTCTGGAGCCTTTATACAGCCGCTCAGCCCGCGATTCCCACCGATTCTCGCTCTGAGGCCTTACCTGGTCTCTGGAGCCTTTATACAGTCTAAAGTTACACAACGTGATCGCAAAGGAGGATCACCGAATCATTTGGGTCACCCACATGATAGCAGGGTCTGCAGTAAAGATGGAATTGGACACTGGATCAGCCCTAACTGTCATGAATCGACGAGACTATGAGCGGCTATTCTCACACATACCCTTGAAGGACACGTCCATTGTATTGAAGACATACACGGGGCAAAAAGTCTACCCCAGAGGAAAAATAAGGGTGCCAGTTGAATACAACGGCAAGGAAACACAGAAACTGTATCTATATATACTACCAGATGGAGGACCACCATTATTGGGACGTGAATGGATCCAAAAAATACAATTGGATTTGCATTCCATTCAGGCGCTAACTGTGACTGATAAAAAGGATGATGACGTCACACCTGGACGAATGTCAAAAATTCTAACTGACACGAAAGAGGTGTTCCAACAAGGACTTGGGACTCTAAAAGGAGTAACGGCAACGATAAAAATCGAAGATAACACAAACCCAAAATTTTTTAAAGCCAGACTGGTACCTTACGCGATCCGCCCAGCCGAAATGACCCGACACTCTCTCGGGTCTATGATTTGACGGTGAAGGGATGGCCAGCACATGGCGACTCACTGTCGCCAGCATTCTCGCCAAGGAGAGAACAGCTGTCAGTGTGCCGGGGGACCTTGATGTGTGGATCCCGAGTGGTAATTCCACCCAAGTTGAGAGATAGAATGCTCAATGAGCTTCATGAGGGTCATCTGGGAGGGGTAAAAATGAAAAGCCTAGCCAGGGCGTTTGTGTGGTGGCCAGGAATTGATAAAGAAATTGAGGATATGACCAAGAGATGCACAGGATGCCAGAAGGTCCAAAACGCTCCACCACAGGCCCCACTACATCCATGGGAGTGGCCCTCATCTCCATGGCAACGGGTACACATTGATTTTGCTGGTCCATTTATGGACTCAATGTTCCTAATCGCTGTGGATGCCCATTCGAAATGGCCAGAGGTCATCAAAATGTCCTCCACCACCACGGAGAAAACTATTGCAGTCCTACGGACCATCTTCGCCAGGAATGGCTTGCCAGAACAGATTTGCTCCGACAATGGGCCACGGTTTGTGTCCGAGGATTTCCGGAGGTTTCTGAGGAATAATGGGGTGAAACATTACACATCTGCCCCATATCATCCAGCCACAAATGGATTGGCTGAGAGGTTTGTTCAGACCTTTGAAAAGGCAATAAACGCAATGTATAATGACGACATACCACTACAACACAAGGTGGATAATTTCTTGTTTGCTTACCGGAATGCGACACATGCAGTCACCAACCAAGCTCCAGCCATAATGTTCTTCAACCGAAGGCTAAGATGTCGCCTGGATTTGCTCAAACCAAACATAAGACGAGATGTTGAGGATAAGCAATTCCAGCACATAAATGAGAAGCCAACCAGGAGCTTCAAGATAGGGCAACCAGTCTTGGCCCGCGACTACCAAACAGAAAAATGGCAGCCAGGAATGATATGCACACAGCAGGGACCACTAATGTACACAGTGGACGTTGGAGAGAGCATCGTGAGACGCCATGCTGACCAGATTCTAGAGTCACAGGAACAAGCCAAACCCATACCACGAGCAGGTGCACCTGGTAATCAACCCGAAGCACAGATTGCGTCTACCTCAGAAGCAGTGGTATTGGAAGCTGATGAACCAACCAATGACAATGAGCCAGAATCAACTCCGCCGCAAGAACAGGATACTCGAGAAAGGCGCTATCCAGTCAGGATCAGGAAGCCTCCTCAAAGACTGAACTTATAAATGATTATTTCAGTTGATGTATATAGTACAGAGAAAATTGTAATTGTAATTAGTTATTATTTAGTTGTTAAATGAATGTTATGTACTGTTTATCTAAAAGGGGAGGAATTGTTGTGTATGTGCCTTTAAGAGAAGAACTGATTCTATACTGCAGTACCGGCAGTGACCACCCCTGTATATAAAGCCATAGCAGGCTTCTGTACTTCAGTCTGACGTTACCCTCTGTTCAGCTGCAAGCACGAGTAGAGGGAGCTGCCAGACTTTGGAGAGTGGATTAAAGTGGTGGTCCCCTGACCAGGAAGAGGAGGAGAACGTTGGACCACCACCACCAACTCCACCATCATTACATCAACTGAGGTGCCTGGAGAGAGAGGACAGAGGAGGAGAAGGAGAAAGGAGGCCTACATCAACATCAACCAGGGGAGAGGCCTTTCTATCACTGCCTCCCCAATTTGGCCTCCACTTCAGGAGAGGGAGAGAGGGGAGAGAAACCAACTGCTTGAAAGGAGGGAAGAAAACTTCATCCGGAACATCTACAGGTGGGTGTTATTTGGGGCACTCTCCCAAGACTTTGTATTTTAGGTGGGGGGAGAAAAGAAGAAGCAAGGCCGGATCATCAAGGGGTGTAGTGTGTGTGCTCTTGTTAAAAGCTAGGCCACACACACCACTAATTAGCATCCCTTCTATTGCCTGCCCTGGGAGAGCTTGGAGCTGCCCAAGGTGAAGTCCTTAATTTAATTTAATTACCTCGTTAAGACCTGTTGCAGGACTAAGCTTGGGCTTCTCCAGCTTTTCCAGGTGAAGACGTCTTCTCCCCCTGCCAGAAGACCACCATCACCAAAGACTTTTTCCATCGGAGAGTGCAACCCTGCCTACACCCACCCACCATCCTGAGTGGCAACACTGCCCTTTGCGGCCTCCCTCCTTCCCACCCCCCCCACCTCTCTCTCTCTCTCTCTTTGTCTCTCTCTGCCTGTCTTTCTAAGGCACCTTAGTTTCATCTATTTTATTAATTGCCAATTGAAGCAGAGGGGCGAGGGCTCCTCTCCCAATTTAAATCAATAAGGAGAGAGGTGTGTCCTCATTTTAATCAGCTCCCTCTGCTCAATAGAGGACAAAAAAATATATATATACACCGAGGCCATTAACACCTTCAGGCCTGTGACTTGGGGTGAGTGTAGCCCTTAAAAAAAGCACCCCAGAATGGCGACTGCATCTTCGCCGGTGGCGGGGCCAGCCGGGACCTATGCGAGAGTGGTAGCCACAGCCACAGCTGCTCCCGCTGTTCCTGCTGCCCCGTCACCTTTTCGATTAATAACAAAAAAGCTTGGGGTGAAGAGCTACACTCACCCCACTATGACCATCGAGGCCTGCGTCAAGGCCATGGCTGGGGTTGTCGGCCCCTCAGCCATCGTCGCGGCCTCGAAAATGTATGGGAAGGCTGTGTTCTTCCTGGGGTCGGAGCGGGCGGTGTCCCTGGCTGTCGCCAAGGGGCTCACCGTGGGCGGGACTTTCCTGCCGGTGGATCCTCTCGAGGCCACCGCGCAGAGGATCATTATTTCCAACGTCCCGCCCTATGTTCCTGGTGAGCTCCTCCTTCCCCATTTGCGACAACTTGGGGAGGTGAGGTCGGGGATCACGCCCATCCCGCTCGGCTTCCGGGAGGCCAGCCTTCGCCACGTCTTCTCCTTCCGGCGCCAGCTGTTTATCCAGCTGGCGCGGGAGGAGGACACTGAAGGGGCGTTCGTCGTCCTCCACGAGGGGACCGCCTACCGCGCCTTTTGGACGTCGGACGGTGTGAGGTGCCATGCCTGCAGGGAGGTGGGGCACATCAGGAGGAACTGCCCTGCCTCCAAGGCCGCCGGACCGTCTCGTGCGGCCGAGGCTGGCGCCGCCGCCGCCGCCCTTCCCCCCGGATCTGCCCGCGCGTCAAGTACGTCTGATGCGCGGTTGACGTCGGGGGCCGATGCCACCAAGGCCTCCGGCGGGGGGGAGGGAGCGTGTCTAGCCGGAAAGAAGGCGCGGGGAAAAAAGAAGCACCTTAGGGCAGGTCCGCCCGTGGATGGTGAGCCCTTGCCCCTTGAGCCCCTTACACCCGCGCTCCTCGCGGAGTTGATCAGGGCAGATGTGAGCGGGAGGGGCCCCGTGCCCGAGCCTGTGGCCGCAACCGCCGCAGCGGTAATGCCAATACCTGCGGCCGGGCTCGGGCCCGAGGAACCCGACAAACCTGCTCCGCCGGAGGGAGTCGAGGAGGAGGCCTTTGCAGACATGGAGGTCTCCCTCGCTCCCTCCGTGCTAAAAAGAAGGCGCGACCCCCTGGATGAGGAGGAGGACCGGGAGGAGGAAGGTCCCTCCGAGCAGGGGGAGTCGTCGCCCGCCGCGGGTACTGCGCCCCCCCGCCCCCCCAGCGCTGTCGTCATCACCAGCGATCGGCAGGGGTCGCCTGTCCCTCGGGAGGCTGAGGCAGATGTGTCTGTCCAGCACGTGCCTCCCGGGGATGGGGATGAGACCCTGCCCGTGGGGGGGGTTGCGGAACAACCCGCGGCAGTAATTGAAGTTGACCTTTTATCGGTGTCGTTACCCCTCGCCGGGTCGGGCAGCCTGGGGGCTGGGTCGGGCGAGCTCGAGGATAATGAGCTCGCCCAATGCGACCCGGACGTCTCCCAGGGGATGCTCGTCCTGGTGGAGCTTTTAATTCAAAACCCCCCGTCCGCTGGGTCGGAGGTTGGTGGCGGGGAGGAGGATGGCCCCCTGGCTGCGTCTCTGGTGCCGGACGTACTGGAGGAGCTGGAAATTGTTCTCTCCCCGGTTTCTCCGGTCGTTCCGGCGTCTGAGGCGGAGGGGAGCTCTGAACCGCCGCCGTCTTCTGGCCCGGCACCCCTAGAGGAGCCCAGGGAGAAATCCTCTGCCGCCGATCCTGGGGGTGGGATCCGGGCGGAGGCGGGGCTGGCTGGCGCGGCCGAGTCGTTCGCTTCGCACTGCGCGGCGGACGGGTCGGCCGCTGGTGACGACCCCCTGGAGGAGGATGGGGACTCGGTGATGGGCACGGAGGATGATTCGGACTCCAGCGCCGACGTGGCGATGGATGACCTCGTGCCCCTTGCCGAGTCTCCCCTCATTTCCGTAAGGGAACTCCGGGATTTTATGGCCACGTGCCTGGGTCAGCGCAATAAGGTCCGGCTGGCCCTCGACAGGTGGTCGGAGCTGGCGCTGCTCATCGATTCCGTCCGCGCCGCCGTTAAGATCTTGGGCGCGGATGAGGGTGTGAACCCGCTCGAGCTGCGTCGGCTCACAACGTTTCTCACTGGGCTGCTGAGGAAGTGGCGGCTGACCAGCGGCTGCGCTTCCTCGCCCCGTTAGGTGTAGGTAGAGGTTGCACTATGCTTCTGACATGAAGATAACCATAGCCAGCCTCAACATCAACGGCAGCAGGGAGGCGCGCCGCAGATTCAATAACTTCTCGGTCCTTCGGGACGGGAAGTATGCGGTGTGCTTCCTGCAAGAAACCCACACCGTTCCGGGAGACGAAGCCACGTGGCTCCTGGAGTGGCAAGGAGGGGTCAGCATGAGTCACCTCTCCAACAATTCCAGCGGGGTGGCTATCTTGCTGGCCCCGCATTTTCAGCCGGCGATCCTGGGGGTCAAGGAGCACGTGCCGGGCCGCTTGCTCCATGTCACTGTTCGCCTGGGGGGCGTGCCGCTCCATCTAGTGAACGTGTACGCCCCTCAGACCAGTGCGCAGCAAGTGCGCTTCTTCGAAGAAGTGTCCGCTCTCTTGGGCTCCATCGACGTGGGCGAGTGCGTCATCCTCGGGGGGGATTTTAACTGCACCCTCGAGGCGAGGGACCGTTCGGGTCCCCCGCGAAGCCCGGCGGCGATGGAGAAGTTGAGGGACCTGGTTGGGTCCTTCGACTTGGTGGACGTCTGGCGAAATCTCCACCCCGACTCCAGCGCCTTCACTAGCGTGAGGTCTGGGGGAGGAAGGTCCAGAATCGACCGCCTCTACATTTCCCGGGCGTTCGTCTCCTGCGTTCCGGCAGCTTCCATGCGGCCGGTGCCGTGCACGGACCACCACCTGGTGTGGGCGGAGCTCGCTCCGCTGCGCACGCGGGGGGGGTCCGTGTACTGGCATTTTAACAACCTGCTGCTGGAGGACGCACGGTTCCGGGATTCGTTTCGTCGATTCTGGGCCGACTGGAGAAGGAAGCAGGGGGGCTTCCCCTCCTTGAGGCTATGGTGGGATGTGGGCAAGGCTCACATCCGTCTCTTCTGTCAGGAGTACGCGAAGGGGTCGACCAAGAGGCGGGAGGCCCGGGTCGGGCGGTTGGAGAAGGAGGTGCTCGACCTGGAGTCCCGTCTCGGTCAGGTCGTCGAGGACCCGGCCCTGCGGAAGGTGTACGAAGAGAAGAAGGGCGCGCTGAAGGACCTGCAGCTCGTCGGGTCCCGAGGCGCGTACGTGAGGTCGCGGATCCAGCTCCTGCGGGACCTGGACCGCGGCTCCCCCTTCTTCTACTCGCTGGAAAAAAGACGGGGGGTCCGTAAGCAGCTCTTGGGGCTGCTGGCCGACGACGGATCTCTGGTCTCGGATCCGGAGGGAATCAACGCGGAGACCCGCGCCTATTACGGGGCTCTGTTCTCTCCGGATCCGTCCAGCGAGGATGCGCGCAGAGTTTTGTGGGAGGACCTGACGAAGGTTGGCCCGGAGGGCGCCGAAAAATTGGACGCTCCGCTAAGTCTGGCGGAGCTGACCGGCGCCCTCCGCCAGCTCTCTAGGGGAAAGTCCCCGGGGCTGGACGGGCTGACCGTGGAGTTCCACAGGGCGTTCTGGGACGTCTTGGGGGGCGACTACGCGCGGGTCCTGGGGGAAAGTTTGGCGACCGGGGAGATGCCCCTCTCTTGGCGCAGGGCGGTCATTGTCCTGCTGCCTAAGAAGGGCGATCTCCGCCTCCTTAAGAACTGGCGCCCGGTCTCCCTCCTCAGCACGGACTATAAAATCTTTGCCAGGGCCATGTCTGCTCGCCTTGGCACCGTGCTGGCCCACATGATCCACCCCGACCAGTCCTACACGGTCCCGGGCCGGACCATCCACGATAACATCCATCTGGTCCGGGACCTGGTCCACCACTCCCAGAGGGCTGGTCTGTCGGTCGCCTTCCTTTCCCTGGATCAGGAGAAGGCGTTCGACAGGGTGGATCACGAGTATCTCTTCGGGACTCTGCGCGCATTCGGGTTCGGGACGCATTTCGTCGCCCGGATCCGACTTCTGTACACCGCCGCGGAGTGTCTGATTAAAGTTAACGGGTCCTTGACGGCGCCCCTTCGCTTCGGGAGGGGGGTGCGTCAGGGATGCCCCATGTCCGGTCAGTTATATGCCATTTGCGTGGAGCCTTTCCTGCGCCTCTTGCGGAAGAGGTTGACGGGACTGGCTCTGCAAGGGCCGGGCGTGGAGGTGGTCCTCTCGGCTTACGCCGATGACGTGCTCCTCACGGTCACGGATCCCGCTGACTTGCGGAGGATGCGGGAATGCCAGCAGATTTACTCGGACGCATCCTCCGCCAAGATCAACTGGGAGAAATGTTCCGGACTCCTGGTGGGTCAGTGGCGGGTGGACTCCCTGCCGGAGGAGTTCAGGCCTTTCGCCTGGAGCACCACGCACCTCCTCTATTTGGGAGTCTACCTTAGCCCTGCCGAGGACGCTTGGCCGGCGAACTGGCAAGAGCTGGAGGCCAAAGTCACCGCTCGCCTAGGACGCTGGACAGGACTGCTCCGAGTGTTGTCCTACAGGGGTCGAGCGCTAGTCATAAACCAGCTGGTGGCCGCCATGTTGTGGTACCGGTTGGTCACTTTGATCCCTCCCCCTGCGTTTGTCGCCAAGATTCAGAAGAAGCTCATCGACTTCTTCTGGGACAAAAGGAAGCACTGGGTCTCTGCCGCGGTTCTGTGTCTCCCGCTTAGGGAGGGCGGTCAGGCGCTGGTGTGCCTTCGCACCCAGGCTGCGACTTTCCGTCTTCAGACGCTGCAGAGATACCTGTACGTCGAGAATCCTCCGAGATGGTGTGCGCTGGCGACGTTTTTCTTCCGCCAGCTGCATGGCCTCAATTACGACACGCAGCTCCTGTTTGCGAAAGTGGGCAGCAGGCGTGCCGGCCTGCGGGAGCTGCCTGTCTTCTACCAGGAACTACTATGGGTTTGGAACTACGTCGCTTCCAGGCGGAGCTCTCCCCCGTCAGGAGCGGCGGCTCTCCTTCGGGAGCCGCTGCTCAGGAATCCGCACCTCCACGAACACGGGTTCGGGCGGCTGGCGGAGGGTAGGGCTGTGGCTGGCAAGGTGACCAGAGTCGGGGACCTGCTCGATGGCGGAGGAGCGGGCTGGATGGCGCCAGAGGAGCTGGCGCGGCGCCTGTCCTGGGCCAACGTCCAGCTCGCGGTCGAAACCATCGAATCGGTAAAAGCGGCACTGGGCCCCGACTCCACTAGGTGTATCGAGGCGGCTCAAGCACGTGGGGCGATCCCGTCCGAGCTTACCCCCGTTCGGACGGAATTCCTCATCGGCGCCCGGCCCCGAAACTCCCCTCGGGAACCGGCGCCTCACAACTTGAGCCGTCTCGAGGAAATACCCTCCGTGCCTTTTCATTCCGCGCGGAGGGGTTTCCTGTACGGGCTGCTCCTGCACACTCTCCACTTTGCCATCTTCGTCTACCGTCCGGACACGCCTTGGCGTGGCGTTTTGCCGACCGGCGGTAGCGGAGGTCCCCAATGGAGGGCTCTCTATGCGGGAGTCCTCCCTTGTTCCATCGGGGACTTGGCCTGGAGGGTGTTGCACGGAGCGGTCCCGTGCAATAAGGTTTTAAGTAGGTTCACGGACTCCCAGGCCGCCTGCATTTTTTGCGGCCTGGAGGAGTCCGTGTTTCACGTTTATATGGATTGTGAGAGGTTGCAGCCCCTCTTTCACTACTTGAAGGGGCTGCTCCTCGATTTTTGGTTGCACTTCAGTCCCACGCTCTTGATCTACGGTCACCCGGTGCGGAGGGGAGCGGACAGGTTGGAGGACCTCCTTGTGGGCCTGCTCCTGGGCCTGGCTAAAAGAGCCATCAATTGGTCCAGGCAGCGGGCGGTCGAGGGGGTCGTCCAGCCGGATTGCCTGCATCTCTTCCGCGGCCATGTTCGCGCCCGGGTGGCCCTGGAGATGGAGCACGCGGTGTCCGCCGGTGCGCTTGAGTATTTCCGCGACCGGTGGGCGCCGCGGGGACTGGAGTGCATCATCAACACGGAAAACCAAATTTTAATTTGATTTGTTAAGCTTTAGTTGAACTTTTGTTTATTTACAGTCGAATTGGTTTTTTTTTTTGGGTCCAAATAAAAGAGTACCCTCTGTTCAGTTTGCACAGCATTGCTGGCTGTGCAGCTGCAAGCACGAGCAGAGGGAGCAGCCAGACTTTGGAGAGTGGACTAAAGTGGTGGTCCCCTGGCCAGGCAGAGGAGGAGAACGCTGGACCACCACCACCACCTCCACCTCCACCATCATCAAAGCAGCTGGGGTGCCCGGAGAGAGAGGACAGAGGAGGAGAAGGAGAAAGGAGGCCTGCAATAACATCAACCAGGGGAGAGGCCTTTCCTATCACTGCCCCCCCAAATTGGCCTCCACTTCAGGAGAAGGAGAGAGGGGAGAGAAACCACCATCAACCAACACCAACTGTTTGGAAGGAGGGAGGAATATCATCTTCAAAATATCTACAGGTGGGTGTTATTTGGGGCACTCTCCCAAAGACTTTGTATTTTAGGTGGGGGGAGAAAAGAACAAGGCCGGAACATCAAGGGGTGGCTGTGTGTGTGTGTGTGTGTGGTTCTTGTTAAAAACTAGGCCACACACACCACTAATTAAGCATCCCTTCCAGTGCCTGACCTGGGCCAGCTGGAGCTGCCTTGGTTAAGTGGTTAATTCCATTAATTACATCATTAAGACCTGGTGCAGGACTGAGCCTGGGCAACTCCAGCTTTCCCAGGTGAAGACATCTTCTCCCCCTGCCAGAAGAACACCACTGTCAGAGACTTTAAATTTCCATCAGGAGAGTGCACCCCTGCCAACACCCACCCACCCGCCATCCTGAGTGGCGACCCTGCCTTTGCGGCTTCCCTCCTTCCCACCCCCCCTCTCTCTCTCTCTTTGTCTCTCTCTGCCTCTTTTTCTAAGGCACCTCTGTTTACTTTATTAATTAATTGCCTATTGAACAGAGGGGAGAAGGCCCCTCTCCCAATCTCAGGCAATAAGGGGAGAGGTGTGCCTTCATTTTAAACAGCTCCCTCTGCTCGGTAGAGAACCAAAAAAAAAATACCTGAGGCCATTTCCATCTTCAGGCCTGTGACTTGGGGTGAGTGTAGCCCTTTATAATACCGCCCCAGAATGGCGACTGCATCTTCGCCGGTGACGGGGCCAGCCAAGACGTATGCGGGAGTGGCAGCCACAGCCACAGCTGCTCCCGCTGCTTCTGCTGCCCCGTCATCTTTTAGGCTGATGACAAAAAAGCTTGGGGTGAAGAGCTACACTCACCCCACTATGACTATTGATGTGGTGTATGTAACCTGTTCCACCTTAAGAGAACTTAAGCCTGGTCCACCTTAAAGGTACTACTTTCTTTGGCTGCTGTATACGTAATACCGGTGGTGACCACACCGGTATATAAGCACAGTGTAATAATATTGTATTCAGTATAGTCCGACCTCCAACCAGTAAAGACCTGTTGAATTTACTCTTGTGGTCTGTGTAGTAATTCTCACTATAACACACAGACTTAACAGTGGCGACGAGTCCGATTCTTACCCTGCTGCAGTAATTTCCACGGCAACTTCGTCCACAGACAGGACGTCGAAGAGAGGTTTCCACCCTCATCACCTACGGGAAGACACGTCAAGCGGCAGGCATTGAGCAACCGGAGTGCAGAAGACATCCTGACCTCGAAGCCTCCATCAGCGACTGTCAGCTTCTTCTACTACCTCGTGGTGGGTAAGCCGGGCAGCGACGCGACAGAAAGTCAACCACGTTGGCTGTACAGACAGGGCTGGGAAGATGGAGGAATAAGGGCGGTGAGGTCGATCGCGACCAGAAATAAGGGCCGGGCCGCTTTCGAGCGAGAGGCACAGCGCGGGACATCGATCGCGACCGGAGATAAGGGCCGCATTCGGGCTAAAGGCGCAGCGCCTGGGGAAACTGAAGGCGCGAGAGCCGCGGTGAAGCGGAGACAGTGCCGGGGGACGGGTGAAGACCGCCAAGCGCGGGAAAACCGCCATTTTGTGGGTGGAGGACGACGGCAAGAGCGGGAAGCTGCCATCTTAGATAACATTAAAAATACGATAAATTGCTACGATGCCTAAACATGGGAACATTAATGCCTTCGACAGTGATATAGAAGACTGGGCTATGTATGTAGAACGCATACAAAACTATTGTAAGGCAAATAAAATTCCTGAGACAGATAAGGCACTAACATTACTAAACTTAATGGGTGCGAAGACATACGAGCAATTGAAACACCTGTTATCACCAGATGAACCGGCGGATAAGACGTTCGAACAGATTGTTACTGTCCTAAAAAATCATCTTAGCCCCACGTCGCTGATGCTAGCGGAACAATTAAAATTTTACGATAGAAGACAGCTGCAAAATGAAAGCAATGCTGAATATTTGATGGAATTACGTAAGCTAGCAAAATATTGTCAGTTTGGAACGGGACTGACAGGCACTTCGAGATAGATTTGTGTGTGGTTTATTTAAACAGGATACACAAAGGCGACTGCTCGAGGAGAATGAGCTGTCTCTCGAGAAGGCGGTCACTATGGCAGCAGCACACGAGGCCGCAGCGAGAGGCACGGCAGTAATGCAGCTACAACCACCGGAACTCAGTACAAACAAATTGGGTTTGAGTTCTGTCAAATGTTATCGTTGTGGAAAGACAA
>NW_028226560.1:0-32964 GCF_052327205.1 Somniosus microcephalus
GGACGCATCGCACTAACTACGCCCCTGGGACACGCAAGCACAGTGCGCCGGCAGCTGGGCCAGGCCCCGGAGCGGAATTTCACGGGGCCCTATAGCTCAACTGCGGGCGCGCAAGTTAAGTGCAGGTCGGGGGCTTGCACCCACGGGAAGCCCCAACCCGAATTTCTGGGCCATTATGCCTAGTTCTGGACTCCCCCATAAGTGGAAAATAAACAGCACGTTTGCTTCAATCTTATAGAGAACTGTCATTATTTTAAACATCCGTATAATGTGTCCCCTCAATCTTTTCTTCAGTGAAAATAAGTTTAGTCGTTTGAGCCTTCCTTCATAACTTAATCCCCTCAGACCTAGGATCATCCTGGTTAGTCTTCTCTGAACTCTTTCAGATGTATCTATATCCTCTTTGAGGTGTGCTGGCCAGAACGTCATTGCATATTCTAGAACTGGCCTTAACATTGATCAGTATAACCAGTTCTGACTTGAAACCCAATGCCCTCTAGATGCCCATCTGTACCCAATTTGTCTGATTAATAACTGCATCACCCTGTCCAGATGCCCCTGAGGTATGATCAATGATCGCTTCTAAACGCTTTTCCTTATCAGCCTCAATTGGTTATTACTTTGCATGTGCATTTACTGTTGCCTGTCCTTAATGCCTTACCTTGCAGTTATCATTATATGATTTATGTCACACTGACTTTGCTCATAAATTATCAGATAAGCCCAGCAACAATATTAGAAATTGTAACTAGTCAGTCTTCATAATGGATTCTCTAAGAATTGAAATATTATTTTGCCATTTGGTCTTAGATTTAGTTGTTTACTGGATGCTGGGGACCGGGTGGGAAGGTGGAGCTGAGGTCGATGATAGAAACATAGAAACATAGAAGATAGGAGCAGGAGTAGGCCATTCGGCCCCTCGAGCCTGCTCCGCCATTCAATGAGATCATGGCTGATCATCCAAATTCAGTACCCTGTCCCTGCCTTCTCCCCATATCCCTTGATCCCTTTAGCCTCAAGAAACATATCTCACTCCTTCTTGAATATATTTAATGAACTGGCCTCAACTGCCTTTTGTGGTAGAGAATTCCACAAGTTCACCACTCTCTGTGTGAAGAAATTCCTCCTCATCTCTGTCCTAAATGGCTTACCCCTTATCCTTAGACTGTGACCCCTGGTTCTGGACTCCCCTGTCATCAGGAACATCCTTCCTGCATCTAGTCTGTCTAGTCCTGTTAGAATTTTGAAAGTTTCAGTGAGATCCCCTCTCATTCTTCTAAACTCCAGCGAATATAAGCCCAGTCGATCCAATCTCTCCTCATACATCATTCCTGCCATCCCAGGTATCAGTCTGGTGAATCTTCGCTGCACTCCCTCCATGGCAAGAACATCCTTCCTCAGATAAGGCAACCAAAACTGCACACAATACTCAAGGTGTGGTCTCACCAAGGCCCTGTACAACTGCAGCAAGACATCCTTGCTCCTGTACTCGAATCCTCTCGCTATGAAGGCCGACATACCATTTGCCTTCTTAACCGCCTGCTGCACCTGCATGCTTACCGTCAGCGACTGGTGTACAAGGACACCCAGGTCTCATTGCACTTCCCCTTTTCCAATCTATTGCCGTTCAGATAATAATCTGCCTTCCTGTTTTTGCCACCGAAGTGGATAACCTTGCATTTATCCACATTATACTGCATCTGCCATGCTTCTGCCCAATCACCCAACCTGTCCAAATCATACTGGAGTTTCTCTGCATCCTCCTCACAGCACTCATGCCCACCCAGCTTTGTGTCATCTGAAAACTTGGGGATATTGCATCTAGTTCCCTCGTCTAAATCATTAATATATATTGTGAATAGCTGGGGTCCTAGCACCGATCCCTGCGGTACTCCACTAGTCACTGCCTGCCACTCAGAAAAAGACCCGTTTATTCCAACTCTTTGCTTCCTGTCTGCCAACCAGTTGTCTATCCAAGCCAGTACCTTACCCTCAATCCCATGTGCTTTAACTTTACACGCTAATCTCTTATGCGGGACCTTATCGAAAGCCTTCTGAAAGTCCAAATACACCACATCCACTGGTTCTCCCTTATCTATTCTACCAGTTACATCCTCAAAAAATTCCAGTAGATTAGTCAAGCACAATTTACCTTTTGTAAATCCATGTTGACTTTGTCTGATCCTGTCACTGTTTTCCAAGTGCTCTGCTGTTACATCTTTATAATGGACTCTAGCATTTTCCCCACTACCGATGTCAGGCTTACCAGTCTATAATTCCCTGTTTTCTCTCTACCACCTCTTTTAAATAGTGGGGTTACATTAGCTACCCTCCAAACCATGGGAACTGTGCCAGAGTCTATAGAATTTTGGAAGATGACCAGCAATGCATCTACCATTTCTAGGGCCACTTCCTTAAGTAGCCTATGATGTAGATTATCAGCCCTGGGAATTGGGCTAACCAAATTAGTAACAATACTGTGGAGGAGGAGGAATTCCTAAAGTGTATACATGGGCTAACCAAATTAGTAACAATACTGTGGAGGAGGAATTCCTAGTGTGTATATGGTATGGTTTCCTTGACCAATATGTCGAGGAGCCAACTAGAGATCAGGCCATCTTAGGCTGGGTATTATGTAATGAGAAAGGATTAAATAGCAATCTTGTTGTGCAAGGCCCCTTGGGGAGGAGCGATCATAATATGATCATTAAAATGGAGAGTGAAGTAGTTGACTCAGAGACTAGGGTACTGAATTTAAATAAAGGAAATTATGATGCTTTGAGGCACGAGTTGGCTAGGATGGATTGGGGAACGTTACTTAAAGGGTTGATGGTGGATAGGCAATGGCAAACATTTAAAGATCGCATGGATGAACTACAGAATTTTTTCCTCCATGTTTGGCATAAAAATAAAACAAAAAAGGTGACTCAACCGTGGCTAACAAGGGAAATTAGGGCTAGCATAAGATCCAAGGAGAGGACATATAATTTGGCCAGAAAAAGCAGCAAACCTGAGGGTTGGGAGCAGTTTAAGATTCAGCAAATGAGGACAAAAGGATTAATTAAGAGGGGGAAAATAGATTATGAGAGTAAGCTTTCAGGGAACATACATACTGACTGTAAAAGCTTCTATAGATATTTGAAGAGAAGATGATTGGTGAAGTCAAGCGTAGGTCCCTTGCAGTCAGAATCAGGGGTATTTATAATGGGGAACAAAGAAATGGAAGACCAATTAAATACATACTTTGGTTCTGTCTTCACAAAGGAGGACACAAATAATCTCCCAGAGATGACAGGGAACATAGGGTCTAATGAGAGAGAGGAATTGAATGAAATCAGTATTTGTAGGGAAATGGTGTTAGGGAAATTGACGGGATTGAAGGCTGATAAATCCCCAGAGCCTGATAATCTACATCCTAGGGTACTTAAGGAAGTGGCCCTAGAAATAATAGATGCATTGCTGGTCATCTTCCAAAATTCTACAGACTCTGGAACAGTTCCCATGGATTGGAGGATAGCTAATGTAACTCCGCTACTTAAGAAGGATGGTAGAGAGAAAACGGGGAATTATAGACCGGTAAGCCTGACATCGGTAGTGGGGAAAATGCTTGAGTCCATTATAAAAGATGTAATAGCAGAGCACTTGGAAAACAGAGACAAGATCAGACAAAGTCAACATGGATTTACAAAAGGTAAATCATGCTTGACTAATCTACTGGAATTTTTTGACGATGTAACTGATAGAATAGGTAAGGGAGAACCAGTGGATGTGGTGTATTTGGACTTTCAGAAAGCTTTCGATAAGGTCCCGCATAAGAGATTAGCGTGTAAAGTTGAAGCACATGGGATTGGGGGTAAGGTACTGTCTTGGATAGACAACTGGTTGGTAGACAGGAAGCAAAGAGTTGGAAGAAACAGGTCTTTTTCTGAGTGGCAGGCAGTGACTAGTGGGGTTCCGCAGGGATTGGTGCTAGGACCCCAGCTATTCACAAAATAAATAAATGATCTAGATGAGGGAACTAGATGTAATATCTCCAAGTTTGCAGATGACACAAAGCTGGGTGTGTGTGTGTGTTATGAGGAGGATGCAGAGAAACTCCAGTACGATTTGGACAGGTTGGGTGATTGGGCAAATGCATGGCAAATGCAGTATAATGTAGATAAATGCGAGGTTATCCACTTCGGTGGCAAAAACAGGAAGACAGATTATTATCGGAAAGGCAATAGATTGGGAAAAGGGGAAGTGCAGTGTAGGCTGTAGGGGGTGGCGTGTGCCCAGTTAGTTATGTCCCTGACTGCCTGTGAGCGGTTCGAATCGCTCCCACACCCCTGGGTTCTCGACACTGGACTTAGGTACAGGCGGCGATACAGAAAACAAGTAGACAATTGGTTTGGTGCAAGAAACCGTAAGCTTTATTAAAACAGGAATAAAAATTACAAATACTGAAAAATCACTATGTGGTTACAGGCTTATCAAAAGAATACACTTAAATGGGAATGGGAAACACACGGCACATCGAGGGAACAACACACATTAATAAAATCCCTTAACCCTTATCCCACCTATAATACCTAACTAGATTAAGCTAAGAGGGGCCAGGAATTCATGCTCACCAATGGGGTTCCTTTGACAGTTCAAAAACCTGTCGATTAAGCCTGTTGCGGTTTTTTTTGGGGGTTCGCTCTTTGTGCTCTCTGGGGCCTGCCATCGTCACGTGGTCTCAGGGCGCTGCAGTGGCATCGTCCCGGTAAAGTACCCCGAGATTTAAATCTTTGCTTGGGTACTTTACCTCGCAGGGATGATGGTTCTTCTTCGGGTGGCAGTTGGATTTTGCATGAAGATATTTGCAAGTAAGCTGGATTGAAGGCCCGATTATTCGAAGCGTTCTTCAATCTTCTTCCAATTCGTCTCGTCTCATCTCATCTCATCTCGTCTCGTCTCATCTGGCCTGGTCTGCCTGTGTTTGCCCGGTGCTGTACCGGGCGTCCCTGATGGATTTGGGGAAGACACGGGCAGTGGCCAGGTAGCAAGCGCAGGAGGAAGAGAACGTGGCTACCAATGGGCCTACAATTATACTCCCGTCGAAGGCCGTTATCTGCGCGCCAAATCAGGTCAATCTTTTGTCCAATTTAGGCGGGCTCGTTTAAAATGATTATAGCAATCTATGTTAACTGGTTTTAGATGGCCGTTTCCGCGCTTGATGGCCCCGATGTCCTGGTTGTATTGTCATGGATGAGACTTGATTGTCCTCATCCTACCTTGATGGCTACTGTGAGCTGTTATCGATTAAACATGCAGGAAGCTAATGGCCACCATTATAGGCCCATCTAGCTTGATTCGATTTGATTCAAACAAATGCGTATTCTGTGTTTACTTTGTCTGGCTGGGCTCCACAGAGTCTCTGTTCGCACGGATTCCTGCATTTTAATGTTTCGTCTCCAGGGCTGCTTGCTGGCAGAGCCCTGGTTTTAAAAATCCTGTCAATATCGGTCACGAGGTTTACAGAAGCCATTTTTGGTACACTGCTTTTAATAACTTGTCCAAAAACAGGGTCCCTTGACCCATAACTTGGGGAGGGCAGGAATTTTGAGAACCGTGTAACTTACATGCAACGAGACCTGGGTGTCCTTGTGCACCAGTCGCTGAAGGTAAGCATGCAGGTGCAGAAGGTGGTTAAGAAGGCAAAAGGTATGTTGGCCTTCATAGCGAGAGGATTTGAGTACAGGAACAAGGAAGTCTTGCTGCAGTTGTACAGGGCCTTGGTGAGACCACACCTTGAGTATTGTGTACAGTTTTGGTCGCCTTATCTGAGGAAGGATGTTCTTGCCATGGAGAGAGTGCAGCAAAGATTCACCAGATTGATACCTGGGATGGCAGGAATGACGTATGAGGAGAGATTGGGTCGATTAGGCTTATATTCACTGGAGTTTAGAAGAATGAGAGGGGATCTCATTGAAACTTATAAAATTCTAACAGGACTATGTGGTGTATGTGCCTTTAAGAGCCCCCTGTGTACTGTAATGCCGGTAATGGCCACTCGGGCTATATAAGCCTGTATATTGTCTTGTATCTGTTAGTTCACCTCCAGACTTTGTTCAGTAAACACCTGTGAAACCAAACCCTGCCTTCCGTGTCTCTATTAACACACGGATACAACAGTGGCGACGAATTGGAAACGGACTTACCTGCAATTCGGCAGCACCTCAAGGAGATCGATTCCTCAGACGAAAGTCGAAGAAAATCAAGAAAGAAAAAAAATAAAACTGTGGTTTCACCAGCTAGCCGAGCTGGTGGCAGGTACTGCAATAATCCTTCCTGGGCGGCAGGCTGGGGCTCGATCGGCTGGCTCTGCAGTGGGGCCGAGCAGCGAAGGCGGAGGCAAACAGAGACAGAGGGGGGGAGCACTCGGGAGACGGCCGGCACTGCAAAGCAGGTCGGCGTTTGGACCAAGCAGAGGGAGGGATAAGTCCCAGAGAGTCCGGCGGGAACGAGCCTCCACCTGTAAATAAAAAACGAGGAAATCAGCGTTGTCAACAGCAGCAGCGGCGGGAAAGCGCGGGAAGCGCCATTTTTTTCTGCAGGGAAGAAAGGAAAGCGCGGGAGGCGCCATTTGTTTTTCAGGATGCCTAAGGCTGGCAATATTAATGCTTTCGATAACGATATAGAGGATTGGACCACATATGTGGAAAGAGTGGAGGTATATTGCACAGCAAATGGAATAGAAAATGATAAAAAGGCATCAGTACTTCTAAATCTAATGGGCGCAAGGACATACGGGCTGTTACGAAACTTAATCACTCCAGCCAAACCAAAGCACAAGAATTTTAAGGAGATTGTTGATACCCTACAGGAACACTTAAACCCAACACTGCTGCTGATAGTGGAACGATTCAAATTCTTCAAGAGGAATCAGCACAAGAATGAAAGTAACGCTGATTACCTCACCGAATTAAGGAAGCTATCAAAGCACTGCCAATTCGGGGCAGGACTGGCAGATTCTCTTCGAGACAAATTCGTCTGCAGTCTCCTAAGTGAAGGAACACAGAAAAGGCTACTTTCTGAGAAAGATTTGACACTGGACAAGGCTTTCAGTATGGCTGTATCATACGAAGCAGCCGCAAGAGGAGCTGCAGAGATACAGCAAAAGACACAAGACTTCGGCACCCATGAAATGACACACGGTTTCGAGAGATGTTATCGCTGCGGCAGATCCACCCATGACCAGAGGGACTGCTGGTTCAAGGACAAAGCATGCAGGCAATGCGGAAAGATTGGACACATTGCACGTGTATGCCGATCTGGACACAAAAAATCCACAGACAGGAAAAAAATCAATAAGGAAAAGTACAGAAAGGTACAAATGATGACGGACAGTAGCTCCGAAGACCAGAAGAGCGATAGCGACTCCGGAAACAAGAGACTAAGCTGTCTCAAATTACATAATGTAATTGCCAAAGAAGATTACCAGACCATTTGGGTTACCCTCACGATAGCGGGGTCCCCAGTTAAAATGGAGCTAGATACAGGATCAGCTCTGACCGTCATAAGTCGACGGGATTACGAGCGGCTATTTCCGCATATACGTTTGAAAGACACATCCATTATCTTGAAAACATATACGGGGCAGAAAGTATACCCCAAAGGGAAAATAAGGGTGCCTGTTGTATACAACGGCAAGGAAATACAGAAGTTGTGTTTATACGTTCTGCAAGATGGTGGTCCACCGCTATTGGGACGTGAATGGATCAGGAAGATACGTTTAGACTGGCACTCCATTCAGGCACTGACAGTGACCAGTAAGGAAAAAAATGATGATGACATCATACCTGAACGATTAAAATACATCTTGGCCAACGCCAAGGAAGTGTTTCAACAGAAACTAGGAACCTTGAAAGGCATCACCGCCTCAATAAAAGTGGAAGATGCGGCAATTCCCAAGTTTTTTAAGGCAAGGCCGGTGCCATACGCAATTCGTCCAGCAGTCGAGGCAGAGCTGGAGAATTTGGAAAAGGCAGGCATATTATCCAAGATAGATTGGAGCGAGTGGGCAACACCCATCGTCCCGGTCATGAAGAAAATGTTGAATAATGATAAATCTGAAGAACAGAGAAAAATTCGCATCTGTGGGGACTTCAAGGTGACTGTAAACCCAGTCCTTCACATGGTACAGTATCCTCTTCCGAGGATAGAAGATATTTTCGCCTCACTATCCGGAGGGAAACGTTTCACCAAAATTGACTTGGCACAGGCATATCTACAGATGGAGGTTGAAGAGGCCTCTAAAACGTATCTCACGATAAATACACACAAAGGCCTGTACCAGTACAATCGACTGGTTTTCGGAGTAGCATCAGCTCCAGCTATCTGGAAAAGAGCTATGGAGCAAGTCCTCCAAGGGATTCCGGGGACTCAATGCTACGGAGACGACATCCTTGTAACAGGAGAAAACGACAACGAGCACCTTGCCAATTTGGAGCAGGTGCTCACTAGGCTGAGAGAATGGGGCCTACGAGCAAATCGCCCCAAGTGCGAATTTTTCCAGAAACAAATATCATATTGTGGCCACATAATTAACGAGGAAGGGTTGCATAAGTCACCTGAAAAAATTGAAGCGGCCATAAAAGCCCCAGCACCTGAAAATATCTCACAATTAAGGTCGTTCCTGGGATTGATAAATTACTATCATAAATTTTTACCGAACTTGTCAACTCTTCTGCACCCTCTTAACGAACTGCTACAAACAGGAGTAATTTGGAAATGGAGCGAAGACTGTAAACGTGCCTTCCATAAAGGCAAAGGCTTGATCACGTCCAAGGAAGTTTTGGCTCATTACAACCCATCACTGCCAATCAGACTGGCGTGCGATGCATCCCCTTATGGCGAAGGAGCGGTATTATCGCATAGATTCCCTGATGGCTCGGAGCGGCCGATAGCTTTTGCGTCACGCTCATTGAACTCAGCTGAGCGTAACTATGCCCAGATCGACAGGGAAGCACTCAGCCCGGTATGGGGAGTGAAGAAATTCAACCATTACCTACACGGACAAAAATTTACCTTGTTGACTGACCATCAACCCCTCGTCTCCATATTCAACCCTAAAAAGGGTGTTCCCATTATGACAGCGCAAAGGCTACAGAGGTGGTCCCTTTTGCTAGGGGCACACCAATATGACATAGAATACAAAGGATCAAAACAGCATGGGAATGCTGACGGTTTATCGTGCCTACCGTTGCCAACGGTAGAAGAGGCATCGACAGTAGACCCAGTGGAGATGTTCCACTCAACCATCATGGAATGTCTACCAGTAACAAATTCTGCCATTGAAAAGGAAATGAAAAATGACCCGACTCTCTCACGAGTCTACGATTTAACGGTGAAGGGATGGCCAGCACATGGCGAACCACTGTTGCCAGCATTCTCGCAAAGAAGAGAACAGCTGTCAGTGTGCCGAGGAACCTTGATGTGTGGATCCAGAGTGGTGATTCCACCCAAACTCCAGGATAAAGTGCTAAAGGAGCTTCACGAGGGGCATCTGGGTGGAGTGAAAATGAAGAACCTAGCCAGAGCGTTTGTGTGATGGCCAGGTATCGATGGAGACATCGAAGAAATGACCAAGAGCTGCCTAGGATGCCAGAAGGTCCAAAACGCCCCACCACGAGCCCCTCTACATCCATGGGAGTGGCCCTCATCTCCATGGCAAAGGGTACACATCGACTTTGCTGGTCTGCTTATGGACTCAATGTTCTTAATCGCGGTTGATGCACACTCCAAGTGGCCGGAGGTAATAAAGATGTCCTCCACCACCACGGAAAAAACCATCACAGTATTAAGGACCATATTTGCCAGGAATGGGCTGCCTGAACAGATCTGTTCTGATAATGGACCGCAATTTGTGTCCGAAGAATTCAGGAAGTACTTAAAAAACAATGGGGTTAAGCACTACACGTCCGCCCCATACCATCCCGCCACCAATGGATTGGCTGAAAGGTTTGTCCAGACCTTCAAGAAGGCCATAAAGGCCATGGGTAATGAAGACATAAAACTTCAGCATAAGGTAGATAACTTCTTGTTTGCATACAGGAATGCAACACATGTGGTTACAAACCAAACTCCTGCCATGATGTTCTTCAATAGAAGCCTAAGATGCCGGCTGGATTTGATCAAGCCAAACATCAGAAGGGACGTGGAGAACCGGCAATTTCAAGGCATGAATGAAAGGCCAACTAGAACCTTCCAGATAGGTCAACAAGTTTTGGCCCGGGACTACCGTACCGAGAAATGGCAGCCTGGAACTATTTGCACATGACTAGGACCGCTGATGTATACCGTGGACATTGGAGAAAGCATAATAAGGCACCATGCTGACCAGATCATAGAGTCATCTGAAAAGGGACAACCTACACCACAATTCTATACGCCTAATGATGAAGTAGAGATACCCATAGTATCTACCTCCGATCCGGTGATACTGGAACCAGATGAACCCGACACTGGCATTCAAGCCGAATCAGCCTTGCCTAAAGAACCTACTACACCACCAGAAACTACTACACCACCGAGGCGTTATCCGGACCGAGTCAGGAAGCCTCCAGAGAGACTGACTTATAATTGATTAACTGCAGCAAATGTGTAGATTATTGTTCTTGTAACATGTTAATTAATGATTACTTAAAATATTATGTACTGGTTGTCTAAAAGGGGAGGAATTGTGGTGTATGTGCTTTTAAGAGCCCCCTGTGTACTGTAATGCCGGTAATGGCCACTCGGGCTATATAAGCCTGTATATTGTCTTGTATCTGTTCGTTCACCTCCAGACTTTGTTCAGTAAACACCTGTGAAACCAACTCCTGCCTTCCATGTCTCTATTAACACACGGATACAACAGACTAGACAGACTAGATGCAGGAAAGATGTTCCCGATGGCGGGGGAGTCCAGAACCAGGGGTCGCAGTCTAAGGGTAAGGGGTAAGCCATTTAGGACTGAGATGAGGAGGAATTTCTTTACCCAGAGACTGGTGAACCTGTGGAATTCTCTGCCACACAGGGCAGTTGAGGCCAATTCACTAAATATTTTCAAGAAGGAGTTGGATATATTTCTTGAGGCTAAAGGGATCAAGGGATATGGGGAGAAGGCAGGGACAGGATACTGAATTTGGATGATCAGCCATGATCTCGTTAAATGGCGGAGCAGGCTCGAGGGGCCGAATGGCCTACTCCTGCTCCTATTTCATATGTTCTTATGTTCCAGACCTGCTTCTTTTATAATCCACTCAAATATATATAATCGATTCAAATACTATTCCAGTATTAGTGTCCCAATATCAGATCTGCAATTCTCGAGATCTTGCTTCTGACCTTTTTATGAATCACTGGAATAATTTCCAGCTTTCCCGTTTTGCTTTGGTCTAATAAGCTTTGTGAAATGTCTTCCATAGCATCTTGCATTTTTATTTTTATTTTATTTTAGTACTCTCAGCTGGTTGGAATGCTTTATGAATCTTCATGTGCTTCGATTTATTACTGAGCTTTCTGCTACTCGAAGCTTGTGTAGCCACCACTAGCAGGAGTTTGGGCTTATTTTCAGCTCACTGTAACATACTTTAGTCTGTTCCCCCTTCTGTTCAGAGTGTGATATAAAAGAGGCATTCTTCGAGAAATTCTGAAAGCCATTCGCATCTCCAATCACATGCAGTGCTGGGGGAGCTGGATATTTAATAAATGGTGTATATTTGGAAATTTCAGCAGCAATACTGAAGTCCTGAAGACTGTTGATTTATTTTGATCATTTGTCCCTCTGTTTATTCACTGTATATAATTGATTTGCACAATATTTCACACCCGGGGTTTATTTCTTCAGGTTACATACTGCTTCATGCATTTGTATAAAATTCCTTTGCGCTCTGTTTTAACATGGTCAATAACCTATTTATTTAAACAGGTAATGACCGTAATAAAGGAGCTCTCAAAAGAACTTGCATGCATTATGTAGTGTCCGTGTATCAATAACACACGGACTGCAGGAGAACGGTAATAACAGGTGTTTACTGAACAGAGGGTATGCTGGAACTGAAAGTACAGAAGCCTGCTACGGCTTTATATACAGGTGTGCTCACTGCCGGTACTACAGTATAAAAGCAGTTCTCTCTTAAAGGTACATACACAACAATTCCTCCCCTTTTAGATAAACAGTACATAACATTCATTTAACAATTAAATAATAACTAATTACAATTACAATTTTCTCTGTACTATATACATCAACTGAAGTAATCATTTATAAATTCAGTCTTTGAGGAGGCTTCCTGATCCTGTCTGGATAGCGCCTTTCTCGAGTATCCTGTTCTTGCGGCGGAGTCGATTCTGGCTCATTGTCATTGGTTGGTTCGTCAGCTTCCAATACCACTGATTCTGAGGTAGACGCAATCTGTACATCGGGTTCATCATCAGGTGCGCATGCTCGTGGTATGGGTTTGACTTGTTCCTGTGATTCTAGAATCTGGTCAGCATGGCGTCTCATGATGCTCTCTCCAACGTCCACTGTGTACATTAGTGGTCCCTGCTGTGTGCATATCGTTCCTGGCTGCCATTTTTCTGTTCGGTAGTTGCGGGCCAAGACTGGTTGCCCTATCTTGAAGCTCCTGGTTGGCTTCTCATTGATGTGCTGGAATTGCTTATCCTCAACATATCGTCTTATGTTTGGTTTGAGCAAATCCAGGCGACATCTTAACCTTCGGTTAAAGAACATTATGGCTGGAGCTTGGTTGGTGACTGCATGTGTCGCATTCCGGTAAGCAAACAAGAAATTATCCACCTTGTGTTGTAGTGGTATGTTGTCATTATACATCGCCTTTATTGCTTTTTTAAAGGTCTGAACAAACCTCTCAGCCAATCCATTTGTGGCTGGATGATATGGGGCAGATGTGTAATGTTTTACCCCATTATTCCTCAAAAACCTCCGGAAATCCTCGGACACAAACTGTGGTCCATTGTCGGAGCAAATCTGTTCTAGCAAGCCATTCCTGGCGAAGATGGTCCGTAGGACTGCAATAGTTTTCTCCGTGGTGGTGGAGGACATTTTGATGACCTCTGGCCATTTCGAATGTGCACCCACGGTGATTAAAAACATTGAGTCCATAAATGGACCAGCAAAATCAATGTGTACCCATTGCCATGGAGATGAGGGCCACTCCCATGGGTGTAGCGGGGCCTGTAGTGGAGCATTTTGGACTTTCTGGCATCCTGTGCATCTCTTGGTCATATCCTCGATTTCTTTATCGATTCCCGGCCACCACACAAACGCCCTGGCTAGGCTCTTCATTTTTACCCCTCCCAGATGACCCTCATGAAGCTCATTGAGCACTCTATCTCTCAACTTGGGTGGAATTACCACTCGGGATCCACACATCAAGGTCCCCCGGCACACTGACAGCTGTTCTTTCCTTGGCGAGAATGCTGGCAACAGTGAGTCGCCATGTGCTGGCCATCCCTTCACCGTCAAATCATAGACCTGAGAGAGTGTCGGGTCATTTCGGGTTTCCTTCTCTATACTTGAGTTTGTAACAGGTAGACATTCGACTATGGTCGAATGGAATATCTCAACAGGGTCCACTGCAGGTGCTTCCTCCACCATAGGCAACGGTAGGCGCGACAGCCCATCAGCATTTCCATGCTGTTTCGTACCCTTGTACTCTATGTCGTACTGATGTGCCCCTAGAAAAAGGGACCATCTTTGCAGCCGTTGCGCCGTCATCACCGGAACGCCCTTCTTTGGGTTAAAAATGGAGACAAGAGGCTGGTGATCAGTCAGTAGGGTGAATTTCTATCCGTGCAGATAGTGATTGAACGTCTTCACCCCCCACACCAGGCTGAGGGCCTCCCTGTCAATCTGGGTGTAGTTACTCTCGGCTGAGGTTAACGAGCGCGACGCAAAGGCTATTGGCCTCTCTGAACCATCAAGGAATTTGTGTGACAGCACCGCTCCAATGCCGTAGGGAGACGCATCACATGCCAACCGAATTGGTAGTGTTGGATTGTAGTGGGCCAATACTTCTTTTGAAGTGATTAGGCATTTACATTTCTGAAAGGCACGCTTACACTCATCACTGCATTTCCATGCTACTCCAGTTTGCAGCAGGGCGTTCAGTGGGTGCAGAATTGTAGATAAATTTGGCAAGAACTTATGGTAGTAGTTCACCAACCCGAGGAACGACCTCAGTTGCGACACATTTTCTGGTGCTGGAGCCTTGACTACTGCCTCAATCTTGTCTGGGGACTTATGTAACCCCTCTTCATCAATCATGTGGCCACAATACGAGATTTGTTTCCTGAAAAACTCGCATTTGGGGCAGTTGGCTCGTAGCCCATATTCTTGTAATCCAGTGAGCACCTGCTCCAGGTTGGCAAGGTGCTCACTGTCATTTTCGCCCGTAACCAGGATGTCGTCCAAATAACACTGGGTCCCCGGGATCCCTTGCAGGACTTGTTCCATCACCCTCTGCCAAATAGCCGGAGCTGATGCTACCCCGAATGCCAGTCGGTTGTACTGGTAAAGTCCTCTGTGAGTGTTTATCGTGAGGTATTTTCTAGATGCTTCTTCTACCTCCATTTGTAGATACGCTTGGGCCAGATCAATCTTCGTAAAGCGTTTCCCTCCAGATAGTGAGGCGAAAATATCTTCTATCCGCGGAAGTGGATATTGTACTGTGTGCAGGACTGGGTTCACAGTTACCTTAAAGTCCCCACAGATGCGAACCTTCTTCGGCTCCCCAGGCATGCTGCTCAATGATTTCTTCATTGCAGGAACGATGGGTGTTGCGGTGTATGTAACCTGTTCCACCTTAAGAGAACTTAAGCCTGTTCCACCTTAAGAGATGTATTACTTTCTCTGGCTGCTGTATACGTAATACCGGTGGTGAACACCGGTATATAAGCACTGTGTAGTAATATTGTATTTAGTAGTAGTCCTGACCTCCAACAGACCTGTTGAACTATAATCTTGTAGTCTGTGTTAGTAATTACAACTAGAACACACAGACTTAACAGTGGCGATGAGTCCGATTCTTACCCTGCGGCAGTTTATATCCACGGCGGCTTCGTCCACAGAACGGACGTCGAAGAGAGGCTTCCACCCTCATCACCCTGCTGGAAGACACGTCGCGCGGCAGACATCGAGAAACCAGAGTGCAGAAGACATCCTGAACTCGAAGCCTCCATCAGCGGCTGTCAGCTATCTTCTTTCTACCTCGGTGGTGGGCAAGCCGGGCAGCGACGCGACCAGAAAGTCGGCCGCGTTGGCTGTACAGACGGGGAGGGAAGACGGAGGAATAAGGGCGCTGAGATCGATCGCGACCGGAGATAAGGGTCGGGCCGCATTCGGGCCGAAAGGCGCAGCGCGGGGACATCGATTGCGGCTGGTGATAAGGGCCGGGCCACATTCGGGCTAAAAAGGCGCAGCGTCTGGGGCAACTGAAGGCGCGAGAGCCACGGTGAAGCGGAGACAGCGTCGGGGGATGGGTGAAGACCGCCAAGCGCGGGAAAACCGCCATTTTGTAGGCGGAGGACGAAGACAAGAGCGGGAAGCTGCCATCTTGGATAAAAATTTAAATAAATTAAATTGCAACGATGCCTAAACATGGGAACATTAATACCTTTGATAGCGACATCGAAGATTGGGCCATGTATGTAGAACGCATACAAAATTATTGTAAAGCAAATAAAATCCCAGATGAAGAGAAAGCACTAACATTATTAAACTTAATGGGTGCGAAGACATACGGGCAATTGAAACACCTTTTATCACCAGATGAACCGGCGGATAAGACGTTCGAGGAGATTGTTACTGTCCTGAAAAATCATCTAAACCCCACGCCGCTGATGCTAGCGGAACAATTTAAATTTTACAGCAGAAGGCAGCTGAAGGATGAAAGCAATGCTGAATATTTAATGGAATTGCGTAAGCTAGCAAAGTACTGTCAGTTTGGAACGAGACTGACAGAGGCGCTACGAGATAAATTTGTGTGTGGTTTATTAAAAGAAGATACACAAAAGCGACTGCTCGAGGAGAATGAGCTGACGCTTGAGAAAGCGGTCACTATGGCAGCAGCACACGAAGCCGCAGCGAGAGGCACGGCAGTAATGCAGCTACGGTCACCGGAACTCAGTACAAATAAATTGGGTTTGAGTACTGTAAAATGTTATCGTTGTGGAAAGACAACGCACGATCAGAACCAGTGTTGGTTTAAAAACCAAGAATGCAGAACGTGTGGCAGGCTTGGCCACATAGCTAAAGTATGCCGGTCAGGAAAGAAGACCAGCAACAAAAAGTCACCACAAGGAAAATACATAAAGGTACACAAGGTGACAAAGAACAGTTCGACCGAACAGAAGTCAGATTCAGACGCTAGCAGTAATGAACTGGGTAGCTTAAGAGTACACAACGTTGGGAAGGATGCAGATCTCCAGACAATTTGGGTCACCCTTCAGATAGCAGGAGTCCAAGTAAAGATGGAATTGGACACTGGATCAGCATTGATGGTCATGAATAAGAAAGATTACAAAAGGTTATTCCAGCATATTCCCCTACGGGATACGGAGATTATATTGAAAACATACACGGGGCAAAGAGTGTACCCCATCGGAAAGATAGAGGTAAAAGTGGTCCACAAGGGCGAAGAAAGCCAAGTAATGGACTTATATGTGCTACCTGAAGGAGGTCCACCACTACTGGGACGGGAGTGGATTAGGAAAATGAATATGGACTGGCACTCCTTGAAGGCACTAACGGTAGATTCCGGGGAAACAGATGTCAAACCTAAACGATTGTCCAAAATATTGGATGATGCTAAAGAGGTGTTCCAGCAGGGACTGGGAACACTGAGAGGAATTATGGCAAACATCAAGATTGATGAACATGCACACCCAAAATTTTTTAAAGCCAGACCGGTACCCTATGCAATACGACCTACTGTAGAAGCGGAACTGGAAGCGCTAGAACGTTCAGGTGTACTGTCTAAGGTAGATTGGAGTGAGTGGGCTACGCCCATTGTTCCCGTTATGAAACGTCCTTCGAGCAACAAGCCAGGAGAACCAGGGAAGGTTCGCATCTGTGGAGATTTCAAAATCACCGTTAATCCGGTGCTTCACACGCTGCAGTATCCGCTTCCGCGGATTGAGGATATTTTTGCTTCGTTGTCTGGCGGGAAACACTTCACCAAGATAGACCTGGCGCAGACGTACTTGCAGATGGAGGTTGAAGAAGAGTCACGCCAATACCTCACGATCAACACGCATCGAGGTTTGTACCGGTACAATAGGCTGGTTTTTGGAGTGGCATCGGCTCCAGCAATTTGGCAGAGGGCCATGGAGCAGGTATTACAGGGAATTCCAGGCACACAATGTTACCTGGATGATATTCTGATTACAGGTGATGGTGATGAAGAACACCTCGCAAACTTGGAACTGGTGCTCAACAGACTGAAAGAGTATGGACTTAGAGTTAATCGGCAGAAATGTGAGTTCTTCCAGAAGCGGATCTCGTACTGTGGTCATGTCATTGACCGGGAGGGGCTTCATAAGTCTCCTGACAAGATAGAGGCAGTTGTAAAGGCTCCCGCTCTGGATAATGTCTCTCAGTTGAGGTCGTTTCTAGGATTGATTAACTATTACCATAAATTTCTACCAAATCTATCCACGGTACTGCACCCGCTAAATGCTCTTTTACAGAAGGGGGTACCATGGGAATGGAGCGAAAACTGTAAGAAGGCATTTCGCAAAAGCAAAGAATTGATCACCTCAGAGGAAGTGTTGGCTCACTTCAACCCGACACTGCCTATTCGGTTGGCTTGTGATGCTTCTCCATATGGTATTGGGGCAGTACTCTCACACAAGTTGCCAAATGGCACGGAAAGGCCAGTCGCGTTTGCATCCAGATCATTGACCTCCGCTGAGCGCAACTATGCGCAGATCGATAGGGAGGCTCTCAGCCTTGTATGGGGAGTGAAGAAGTTTAATCATTACCTGCAGGGCCAAAAATTCACACTTCTGACAGACCATCAGCCGTTGGTATCCATTTTTAACCCTAAGAAGGGTGTTTCAGTGATGACAGCACAGCGTCTCCAGAGATGGTCCCTTTTCCTAGGGGCACATCAATATCAAATAGAATTCAAAGGTACGAAGCAGCATGGCAATGCTGATGGGCTGTCGCGCCTGCCACTACCTGAAGAAGAAGAAACGACGAAAGTTGACCCTGTTGAGTTATTTCATTCGACCATCATCGAGTGTTTACCAGTCACCAATGCAAGTATTGAAAGAGAAACCAGGAACAACCCGACACTGTCCAGAGTCTACGAGGTGCCAGTGAAAGGATGGCCAACACGTGGTGATCCTCTGTTACCGGCATTCTCGGCAAGACGAGACCAGCTGTCCGTCTGCCATGGTACTTTGATGTACGGGACAAGAGTGATTATTCCTCCCAAGTTAAGGGAAAGAGTTCTAAAAGAACTGCATGAAGATCATCTGGGGGGAGTTAAGATGAAAAGTCTTGCTAGGGCTTATGTATGGTGGCCGGGTATTGACCAACAGATAGAGGAGTTGACGAAAAGCTGCGCTGGGTGACAAAAAGTGCAAAATGCACCTCCAATCGCACCACTACACCCATGGGAATGGCCTTCAGCCCCATGGCAACGCGTACATATTGACTTTGCTGGTCCATTCATGGACTCCATGTTCCTAATTGCGGTGGACGCCCATTCCAAATGACCAGAAGTGATCAAGATGAATACCACTACTTCAGAAAAGACAATTGCGGTGTTAAGAACAATATTCGCAAGGAACGGATTGCCAGAACTGATCTGTTCGGACAACGGACCACAGTTCGTGTCGGAAGAATTCCAAAAGTTCTTAAAGAAGAATGGGGTGAAACATTATACCTCTGCCCCATATCATCCGGCGACAAACGGGTTGGCCGAGAGATTTGTCCAAACATTCAAAAAGGCAATAAAGGCCATGAACGATGATCAGATTCCGCTACAGCACAAGGTGGACAATTTCCTAATGGCATATCGAAACACCGCTCATGCAGTGACTAACCAAAGTCCTGCCATGATGTTTTATAACAGGAGGTTGCGGTCCAGGTTGGACTTGTTAAAACCAAATGTGCGGAGGGAAGTGGAAAACAAACAGTTCCGGCATATTAATAACAAGACCACTCAAAGTTTCGACGTAGGACAACCAGTGTTGGCAAGGGGCTATGGAAACGAAAAATGGCAGTCCGGAACAATTCGGGCCAGACAAGGACCTCTGATGTACACAGTAGATATTGGTAACAATGTGATAAGGCGTCATGCGGATCAACTGGTAGAATCGAGAGCAAGGGTCGAACCCATGGTTGCGACAGAGACAACTGTGGAAGACGTTAATGAACCTGAAGCATCTACCTCGGCAGGGAATGTACCTGATGATGATAACACCCAATGCATGGGAGACCAACTAGAGGAGTCACCTCAGCAACAGGAATCAGAGACCACTGAAAGGCGTTATCCAAACCAAATCAGAAGGCCTCCTGAGAGACTGAACCTTTGAACTGTTTATACCTGAAGTTATATATGTTATTATGTTATGTTAAATGGGGATATGACTGTTAAGCTAAAAAGGGAGGATTGTGGTGTATGTAATCTGTTCCACCTTAAGAGAACTTAAGCCTGTTCCACCTTAAGAGATGTACTACTTTCTCTGGCTGCTGTATACGTAATACCGGTGGTGACCACCGGTATATAAGCACTGTGTAGTAATATTGTATTTAGTAGTAGTCCTGACCTCCAACCAGTAAAGACCTGTTGAACTTTAATCTTGTAGTCTGTGTTAATAATTACAACTAGAACACACAGACTTAACAGGTGTGGCCCACTCGCTCCAGTCCACCTTGGACAGCACACCCGAACGCTCCAGACACTCCAGCTCTGCTTCGACGGCTGGGCGGATCGCGTACGGTACCGGTCTGGCCTTAAAAAATTTTGGGTTTGCGTTATCTTCAATTTTTATCATTGCCGTTACTCCTTTTAGAGTCCCAAGTCCTTGCTGGAACACCTCTTTTGCGTCAGTTAGAATTTTTGACAGTCGTCCAGGTGTGACGTCATCATCCTTTTTGTCAGCCACAGTTAGCGCCTGAATGGAATGCCAATCCAATTGTATTTTTCGGATCCATTCACGTCCCAATAATGGTGGTCCTCCATCTTGTAGTATATATAGATACAGTTTCTGTGTTTCCTTGCCGTTGTATTTAACGGGCACCCTTATTTTTCCTCTGGGGTAGACTTTTTGCCCCGTATATGTCTTCAATACAATGGACGTGTCCTTCAAGGGTATGTGTGAGAATAGCCGCTCATAGTCTCGTCGATTCATGACTGTTAGGGCTGATCCTGTGTCCAATTCCATCTTTACTTGGGACCCTGCTATCATGAGGGTGACCCAAATGGTTCGGTGATCCTCCTTTGCGATCACGTTGTGTAACTTTAGACAACTTAGTCTCCTGCTCCCGGAGTCATTATCACTCTCCTGATCTTCCGAACTACTGTCTGTCATTTTTTTTACTTTCTTGTACTTTTCCTTAGTAGTTCTTTTAGTGTTGGTTTTCTTTCCCGACCTGCAGACTCGTGCTATGTGTCCCAGTTTTCCACATTGCCTGCATACTTTGTCCTTAAACCAGCAGTCCTTCTGGTCATGGGTTGTTCTGCCGCAGCGATAGCACTTTTCTGCTCCATATGCCATTTCGTTGGTGCTATATTCTTGTGGTTTCTGTTGTATTTCCGCAGCTCCCCGTGCTGCTCCTTCGTAGGATACTGCCACGCTGAAAGCCTTTTCTAGCGTAAGGTCCTTTTCCGAAAGTAGTCGTTTCTGGGTTCCTTCACTCTGGAGCCCGCAGACAAACTTATCCCTTAAGGTATCTGCCAGTCCTGCTCCGAACTGGCAGTTCTTCGATAACTTGCGTAGTTCCGTAAGATAGTCAGCATTACTCTCATCTTTGTGCTGGTTTCTTATATGGAACTTGAATCTTTCTGCTATCAGCAGCGGTGTAGGGTTTAGATGTTCCTGTAAGATATTGACAATCTCTTCAAAGCTTTTCTCCATTGGTTTAGCTGGGGTAATTAAATTCCGCAATAGGCCGTACGTTCTCGTGCCCATCAAATTTAATAATACCGATGCCTTCTTTTCATCGGCCACCCCATTTGCCTTGCAGTACACTTCAATTCTTTCCACATACGTGGTCCAGTCTTCTATTTCGTTGTCGAAAGCAGTTATACTGCCACTCTTCGGCATCTTGGGTGGTTTAAAATGGCACCTCCCGCGCTTTTCCTTCTTCCCCAATGGATTAAAATGGTGCCTCCCGCGCTTTTCCTTCTTCCCCTTGCTGCCAATGCTGCTCCTAGTGTTCTAAATAGTAATGGCGGCGCCCCGCGGCTTCGGCGCGTCTCTCTTTTGTTAGTTAAATTCCTTAGTTTTATTCTTCTTCGACGCTATCCACTGCGCGTCTCTTTTCCTTCCCCTCTTTTATTTTCTCTAACGCTGCCCGGCTCTTGACCACCGACCGCACCCTGTGCGCTCCACCCTCTCTCTCTCTTTTCCTTCCTGACGACGCTGCATGGCCCCCTTGCAGAGCCGCTTGATCAAGCTCAAGCCCGCCGCAGTCCCGAAGGGTCAGCGCACTACCTGCTACCAGCACGATTTGCTGGAACACCTTGACTGGGGAGCCAAGCCCAGCTCTCCACAGCTTCCCCTGCGATTCACTGAACTCCGATGGATCACTGGGCGGTTGCCCACGGTCGACGCCCATTGCTCTGGCTTCGACCTCCAAGAAGCTTCTTTTCAGGGATGGATCCCCGTGAGGTGATGCAGTACTGCAGGTGAGTTCGAACCTGCTCGTCGCCACTGTAGTGCCCGCGTATCAATAACACACGGACTGCAGGAGAACGGTAATAACAGGTGTTTACTGAACAGAGGGTATGCTGGAACTGAAAGTACAGAAGCCTGCTACGGCTTTATATACAGGTGTGGTCACTGCCGGTACAACAGTATAAAAGCAGTTCTCTCTTAAAGGTACATACACAACACATTAACCCAGCGTACTGCCAGAGAACATTGAACCTCACATGTAGGGGCAATTTTCAAAGTCTGCGCTATTGACAAGTGAGAGTCTGTCCATGCACTGGTGCTGGGTGAGAGTCTGTCCATGCACTGGTGCTGGGTGAGGGTCTGTCCATGCACTGGTGTTGGGTGAAAGTCTGTCCATGCACTGGTGCTGGGTGACAGTCTGTCCATGCACTGGTGTTGGGTGAAAGTCTGTCCATGCACTGGTGTTGGGTGAAAGTCTGTCCATGCACTAGTGCTGGGCGAGAGTCTGTCCATGCACTGGTGCTGGGTGAGGTTATGTCCATGCACTGGTGCTGGGTGAGAGTCTGTCCATGCACTGGTGCTGGGTGAGAGTCTGTCCATGCACTGGTGCTGGGTGAGAATCTGTCCATGCACTGCCAGTGGATGAAGGTCCATCTAAGCAATGGCATTTGGTGAGCGATCGTCCATGCACTGGTGGAGAGTGAGGGTGTGTGAATGCATCGGTGGTGGGTGAGGGTGTCTGCATGCATGGGTGGTGAGTGAAGGTGTGTCCATGCATGGGTGGTGGGTGAGGGTGTGTCCATGCACTGGTGGGGTTTAGGGTGTGTCCAATCTGAAACTAAGGTCTTCAATCTAAACAGAGGAAACTACAAGGGTATGAGGGACAATTGGCCATGGTAGATCAGGAGACTACACTAAAAGGTATGAAGGTGGACATACAATGACTAACATTCAAGGAAATAATGCATAATTTGCAACAAACATATATTCCTCTAGGGCATAAAAACCCAAAAGGCAAAATGATCCAATCATGGCTAACAAAAGAAATTAAAGCTAGTATTAAGTCAAAGGAGGAAGCTTATAAAGTTGCCAGAAAAAGCGGTCAGCCTGAGGATTGGGATCTTCTTAGAAATCAGCAAAGGGGGACCCTTTGATCTGATCCCTTGATAAGGATGGGTGTGGATTTGGTGTCAGCATGTTTAATGTCTTACTCGAGTTGTTCAAGCCAAACATAAGTGAGAAACTATAATTTGACAAGAGATTAACAATTATGGAAGGTTAACTCAACTGCCTGTGCCAGCAGCCTTTTCTTCATTCAGGATTAAAATGATGGACCGCTCTGCAATTATTCTATTGAGGAAGATGGAGAAAATGACAGAATAGTACCACCTAAAAATAATGGCATTGCTTAGAACAGAACATCTCCTAGATTGTGAGAGATCCGTCAATAGTGACAACACAGTAAGACGGAGTTTGAATGAAATGCAGCAGGACAGTCTGTCTGTGTGCTTTAGGCTTATGATGACACTGCATATGCATAGCAGTGTCTCAGTGCTCACCATACTGCTGACCCTTTCATTATTAAACTAGGCTGTGCTGGCTTAAGTAGAATGAGATATCTAATTTTATTCCCATCTATGGACTGCCAAAAATTACAAACGTAAAATAACCGTGCCTTTTGCCAGAAGTGGTGACAAAGCTGAGAGCTGCTGACATTGCTGGTGACTGTTAGACACTGCGTATGTTAGACACTGCGTACGTTAGACACTGTGGTATGTTAGACACTGCGTACGTTAGACACTGTGGTATGTTAGACACTGCGTGTGTTAGACACTGCGGCCTAGAAATTGAGGTTGCGCTGCGCCGGGGCTTAACGCCGGAAATTTAGCGCTGGTGCTAAGTCGCGCTGTGCGCGCCAAAAATTCAGTAGCGCCGCGCCCAAACGGCTGCCGGCGCTACTGAAGGCTGTTTGCGCCTGAAAACTGGCGCTACGCGCCGCATTGCGGCGCTATTCCGGCGCTGCGGCGCCCGATGCGGTGCGGCAGGCTCGGGAAGTGCAGGCCTCCTCCTTCCGTTAAGGAGGAGCTGCCTGCACCCGGCCGCGGCCCGCGCAAATCTCTGCAAAAATTAGCCCGGCACCTCGGACAAGTGCCGGGCTTGCATCTGTTCCGGGGGGGGGTGGGGGAAGAAGTCCGGGGAGGGAGCTGCGGGCAGGCGGCCGGCGGGAAAGCGGCCGGCCGCCGCGCCTCCTTAAAGCGCCGGCGCAGACTCCGGCAACACTCGTTTGCCGGAGTCTTAGTTGCGGCTGCCACTGGCGAGGCGGCCGCAACTGAATTTCGGCTTGGGGCCGGGTTACCACGGCAACCGGGACGCTGCGCACACCGATGACGTCATCGGTGCCGGCGCAGCGCTACCGGTCTACCGCGGCGGAAGGGCCCCAGGCAATTTCGGCGCCGGCGCCAATTGCAGCGCTAGGCCCTCTAGCGCCGCAAAATCGGCGCTAAGGGCACTCAATTTCTAGGCCTGCGTATGTTAGACACTGCGTATGTTAGACACTGCGTATGTTAGACACTGCGTATGTTAGACACTGCGTGTGTTAGACACTGCGTATGTTAGACACTGTGTGTGTTAGACACTGTGGTATGTTAGACACTGCGTGTGTTAGACACTGTGGTATGTTAGACACTGCGTATGTTAGACACTGCGGGCTAGATTTTCAGTTGCTTGCGCCAGCAGTTAGCGCCTTAAGAGAAGTGATTTCCGGGCGCTATGCGTGTAGCGCCCGGGCGCAGCGCAGTTTGCGCCCCGCCCCAAATTAAGTTGCCCGTTAGCGCCGGCGCAAAGTTTAGCGCCCGCCCGGATGCGCGCGCAGAAAATGACGTCACATCCTCGTGCAACGCCCTTTGGCCGCCCCGATTGCAAACTTCAGTCGGACCGCCCCATTGTGCGGCGGGTGGCCGGAGCGTTTGGAAAAAGGAACGCAACACAACCAGCGCGGGCCCCGGGGGGCGCTAATTAAAGGGAACGTCCTCTCCAGTATAAAGGCCATCCTTTTTTCTGAAAACAGTCTTGTGCAACGCATTTCTGGAGACACAACAAGGAGGATAGCTAACTGGTTTCAAGCAGCAAGAGCCAGGTATTTTTGGACTCAGGCAATAGCGCTGCAAGTGGCCATTTGGAAATTAGACTGTTTGCCAGGATTTGATGGGGGTTGCATGGGGTGCCAACGCGGAGCTGCAGCTCCATGTCCGTAGGGCTCGCAGATGCATTGTGAGAGGGGCAGCCCTGGCTAGAGGCAGAGGGGGCTACAGGCGTCGGCCACGCAGGCCTTACCCAGTCAGGCTATACCGCCAGCAGCGCTCCTACCTAAACATGAGTGCCGCGCGATGTGTTAAAAGGCTCCGATTCCGAAAGGGGGTGATTGCAGAGATCTGCCACCTGCTTCGCCGAGATCTGCGGCCAAAGCTCAGGTGCAGGACGTCTCTGTCGGTGGAAGTGAAGGTGACGGTGGCATTGAACTTCTATGCCACCGGCTCCTTCCAATACGCTGCTGGGGACATAGCAAACATCTCCCAGTACGGCGCGCATCGCTGCATCCGCCAGGTGACCGAAGCACTGTTCAGAAGGAGAAGCCAATTCATCTCCTTCCCCATGGCCCTGGAGAGCCAGCATCAGCGCGCATTGGGATTTTCCAGACTCGGGGAATTCCCCTTGGTGCAGGGCGCCATTGACTGTACGCATGTGGCTTTGCGGGCCCCTCTGGAGCATGGCGAGCAGTATCGCAACAGGAAGGGCTACCATTCTCTGAATGTGCAGCTGGTCTGTGACCACAAGCAGCGCATCATGGCAGTCAATGCCAGCTTCCCAGGCAGCAGCCACGATGCCTTTATCCTGCGGCAGAGTACTGTGCATGACATGTTCCAGGCACAGCCTCCCCCAAGAGGATGGCTACTCGGGGACAAAGGCTATCCTTTGTGCACCTGGCTCATGACCCCGCTCCGCGCGCCCAGGACCGCTGCTGAAGAGGCCTACAACGAGAGCCATCAAACCACCCGCAACATCATCGAGCTAACTATTGGGGTCCTCAAGCAGCGGTTCCGCTGCCTTGATCGCTCCGGAGGAGCTCTCCAGTATTCGCCGGACCGGGTCTCCCAATTTGTGGTGGTTTGCTGCATGCTACACAACCTGGCTATCCGCAGGACTCAGGCACTGCCACCTGACGTTGGACCAGCACCTCAGGAGGAGGAGCAGGAGGAGCATGAGGAGGAGGAGGAGGAGGAGGAGGAGGAGCAGGAGTACGTTCCCAGGAGGGAGCGACCAGGGCCAAGGGCCGCACGACGCCACCTTATTACACGGTACTTCTAAGCCCCCTGTCAGGGAATGGCCAGGGGCCATGAGGGAAGATGAATGCAGCCGCTCCGCAAGCCCTCAGCCGGCGAAGCCAACAAACACTAAGAAGAACAACCATGGAGACTGCATGAATAAAGATAATTTTTTATTAAACAAAAATGAAAAGCCCTTCCCACATGAATCCCCAAAAACAATAAACGGGCCCCACAAAAAGCCCAACAAACGACTCACTCCCACAAACTGGGGAGGAGCCACTCCACCTTTATTGAAACCGGGCCTCAACGTCGGCCTAACGCAAAAAAAAAGCCCTCCAAAAGCACAACCATGGGCAAAATAAAGATGGCCACCGCCATATTAAAGGAAAGCTGGCCAGACCCTCTACTGAGTGGCCCGCGAGGGCGAGACCTTGGCCAGCATTTTGCCTCCCCTGCCCTGCCTGCTGCTCCTTCGCAAGCTCTGCCCAGTGGCTGCTGCGAGGCTGGGGGAAGGCGCCTGAGGCTCAGATGCCCTTCCGCCAGATGCCGCTGGGGGGCGGCCTACACGGCGTTTGGGCCTCGAGGGGCCGTCTCCTGAGTGGCGCACCTGAGCCTGGCCACCATCAGCTGCAGCCGCTTGCCCTTGACGCCCCAGAGGGGGAATGGCGGCGACGGATGGCGCAATGTGGGCCAGCTGGCGTCTGGGATGCGCTGGCTGGTGCTGTGGCGCGGTGGCACTCGGCCGGGCCCGCACTGCAGGATCCGCAGCAATCAGCCGACGGCCGGCTTGCTGGGATGGTCCAGCGCGGCGCCTGCCCTGGCGATGCCTGCCTGAGACAGCGCGTGTGGCAGCAGTGAGTGGCCCTGTGGTCCTGGTGTGCGCGCGCATCACATCCGCCAGGGTCTTGACGGCATCAGTTAGCATGCGGCCAGTCGCGGCAGTTGCTGCCCCGAACTCGCGCACACTGGTCGCCAGCGACTCGATGGCCTCAGGCATGCGCCCCACCACGCTCATGAGCTCCGTGTGGCGCCGGTCCGAGTCGTCGGCCATCTGATCGAGCTTCCGCACCTCCTCCGAAGTGAAGGTGTCCGGACTGGAGTCGCGACTCTCCCGCTGGGGAGGAGGGGGCCGAACTAGGGGACCCTTGCCGCGTTGGTGACGGCGAGTGTGCCGAGCAGCAGCACTCCCCTCTGATCCTTCCCCCCTTTGGGGGGAAGGCCGCGGGCCACGCGCACGGCTGCTGGGTGGCTGGACGCCACTGGTCCCAGAAGCTGCATTGCCCTGCGACAGTTCCTCCAGGCACTCGTCCAGTGAGGAGGTGTCGAGCATTTCCTCCTCTCCTGTGGGATGTGACTGTTCCCCCGAAGGTCCGGCTTGCTCCTCCTCCTCCTCCTGGTTGGAGGTGCTGTCACTGGCAGCCTCAGGGTCCTGGTCGTCACCAGCTGAAAGCAGGAATGCACAAGAGTAGCTTCAGAGTGAGGAGACGGCGTCAGCGAGGGAGTTAGGACTGGTGGGATTCAGCGCATTGGTGGGACAGTGGCAAAGGAGGTAGCTCGGATGGGCCAGTGCGACGCGAGAGGGCCAAAAGGCGAGGTCCTTACCATTGCCGGGCAGTGGAGGGTCGGATACACCGCACGCTGTTGGGACAATCACACGTGCTCCCATGAGCACACACACGCGCTCCTCCAGCCGAGTGAGCTTCTGCAGCTTGGCGCGGCCACCCCTGGCACGGGCCTGGCGATTAAATGCTACTTTAGCCTGCAAGAGAAAGGACGGGCTGTAAGTGCGCAGTGAAGCCCTGATGTAGTGTGCACTGCCTCCCATGGTGGAATAGCTTGGACAGAGTGAAGCCCTGATGTACTGTCCACTGCCTCCCATGGTGGAATAGCTTGGACAGAGTGAAGCCCTGATGTAGTGTGCACTGCCTCCCATGGTGGAATAGCTTGGACAGAGTGAAGCCCTGATGTACTGTCCACTGCCTCCCATGGTGGAATAGCTTGGCCAAAGTGTAGAGTGCCGAATGGCCATTTGATGCTCATGACTGTCCCAATGCTGCTGGCTGAGGGCTGGCCAAAAGGACTTTCAGGTCCCTTTGCCCATCATGTCAGGTGTACATGCAAGAATGAGGAGGAGACTGGAAAGGCTACTCACCCTCACAATCCTGGTCAGATCGTTGTATTTCTTACGGCATTGTGTGTGGGTCCTGGGGGCCTCGCCGGTGAACGTCACCCTCTGGGCGATCTGCTTCCAGGCTTTGGTGTAGTCGTGGTGGGTTGGATTCCTCCCACTCTCTGGAAACAAGATCTTGCGCCTCACCTCCAGAGCTGTGACCATTATGCCCAGATCACCCTCTGAGAAGCGCAGGGCACGCTGACGGGCCTTCTCTGGCGTTGCCATGACTCCCTGGGGCTGAGCAGTAGTGTTGAGGCCTCTTTGCAAGGCTGCAGTGTGCAGGGCGTGGCAGCAGACCAATTCGTCCCTTCCCCCTTTAAGAGCTGGTCGGCACCACGGGGTCTGCTGTCAGTGCAAAAATGACCGCACCCGTGCTGCGCCCCGCCTGGGCGCTATCCCTCTGGACCGCCGGCTTAGCGCCTAAAGAGAGTAGTGGAACGCCTCTTTTAGCGCTCCACCAACCTCTTAGGGCGAAGCCACTGAATTCCCGGCAACGGGGCGCTACTTTGGGGCGGGCGCTAACTTCGGGCGGGCGCTAAGGTTAGCGCCCCAAAACTGCCTATACTGAAAATCTAGCCCTTAGTGTGTTAGACACTGTGGGCTAGATTTTCAGTTGCTTGCGCCAGCAGTTAGCGCCTTAAGAGAAGTGATTTTCGGGCGCTATGCGTGTAGCGCCCGGGCGCAGCGCAGTTTGCGCCCCGCCCCAAATTAAGTTGCCCGTTAGCGCCGGCGCAAAGTTTAGCGGCCGCCCGGATGCGCGCGCAGAAAATGACATCACATCCTCGTGCAACGCCCTTTGGCCGCCCCGAATCCAAACTTCAGTCGGACCGCCCCATTGTGCGGCTGGCGTCCAGAGCGTTTGTAAAATGGAACGCAACAGACCCTGGGGAGCGCAAATTAAAGGGCACTCCTCATGCACTATAAACGGCACTCTGCATGTGTTGTGTGGAAGGATCCAGTGTGTTATTGTGAACGGTGTATTTATGTTTCCGGCACCACCACCTCCTCCTCCTCCTCCTCCTCCTCCTCCTCCTCCTCCTCCTCCTCCTCCTCCTCCTCCTCATTTCCCCCCCAGACTCTGCTTTTGAAAAGAACACATGCACCCTTCCCCTTTAAGAGCTCATTGGCACCAGAGTGTCTGCCATACGCTGCGCCCGAGCTCGGGCGTTGCGCTCTGCACCGCCGGCTTAGCGCCTAAAGATAGTAGTGGAACGCCTCTTTTAGCGCTCCACCAACCTCTTAGGGCGAAGCCACTGAATTTTTGGCAACGGGGCGCTACTTTGGGGCGGGCGCTAACTTCGGGCGGGCGCTAAGGTTAGCGCCCCAAAACTGTCTATACTGAAAATCTAGCCCTGTGTGTGTTAGACACTGCGTATGTTAGACACTGCGTGTGTTAGACACTGTGGTATGTTAGACACTGCGTGTGTTAGACACTGTGGTATGTTAGACACTGCGTATGTTAGACACTGCGTATGTTAGACACTGCGTACGTTAGACACTGTAGTATGTTAGACACTGCGGGCTAGATTTTCAGTATAGACAGTTTTGGGGCGCTAAGCTTAGCGCCCGCCCGAAGTTATCGCCCGCCCCAAAGTAGCGCCCCGTTGCCGGAAATTCAGTGGCTTCGCCCTAAGAGGTTGGTGGAGCGCTAAAAGAGGCGTTCCACTAGTATCTTTAGGCGCTAAGCCGGCGGTGGAGAGCGCAACACCCGAGCTCGGGCGCAGCGCACGGCAGACACTCTGGTGCCAGTGAGCTCTTAAAGGGGAAGGGTGCATGTATTTTTTTCAAATGCAAAGTCTGGGGGGAAACGGAAGGAGGAGGAGGAGGAGGAGGAGGAGGAGGAGGAGGAGGAGGAGGAGGAGGAGGAGGAGGAGGAGGAGGAGGAGGAGGAGGAGGAGGAGGAGGAGGAGTTGATTGGTGCCCGGAAACCTAAATAGACCGTTCACAACAACACACTGCATACTTCCACACAACACATGCAGAGTGCCTTTTGTACGAGTGCCCTTTAATTTGCGCTCCCCAGGGTGTGTTGCGTTCCATTTTACAAACGCTCTGGACGCCAGCCGCAGAATGGGGCGGTCCCGACTGAAGTTTGGATTCGGGGCGGCCAAAGGGCGTTGCACGAGGATGTGACGTCATTTTCTGCGCGCGCATCCGGGCGGCCGCTAAACTTTGCGCCGGCGCTAACGGGCAACTTAATTTGGGGCGGGGCGCAAACTGCGCTGCGCCCAGGCGCTACACGCATAGCGCCCGAAAATCACTTCTCTTAAGGCGCTAACTGCTGGCGCAAGCAACTGAAAATCTAGCCCTGCGTGTGTTAGACACTGCGTACGTTAGACACTGCGGTATGCAGGAAACAGGTTTCTCCTGCTCCCCTCCATATCACGGCCAGCTGCACATGGTGCAATAGAAACAATGAACCTTCCTGGAGGTAATTTAAGGAAAGTCAGAGGCTACGTCACACCCTATGAGACTTGAACATCCTTTAAGAACATAAAAACGTAAGAAATAGGAGCAGGAGTAGGCCATGCGCCCCTCGAGCCTGCTCCACCATTCAATAAGATCATGGCTGATCTTTGACCTGAACTTCACTTTCCCACCCGATCCTCATAACCCTTGATTCCCCTAGAGTCCAAAAATGTATCGATCTCAGCCTTGAATATACTCAACGACTAAGTAGCCACTGCCCTCTAGGATAGAGAATTACAAAGATTCACAACCCTCTAAGTGAAGAAATTTCTCCTCATCTCAGTCCTAAATGGCCGACCCCATTATCATGAGACTATGCCCCTAGTTCTGGACTCTCCAGCCAGGGGAAACAACCTCTCAGCCTCTACCCTGTCAATCCCCCTCAGAATCTTATATGTTTCAATGAGATCACCTCTCATTCTGCTAAACTCCAGAGAGTATCGGCCCATTCTACACAATGTCTCCTCATAGGACAGCCCCTCATCCCAGATGAAGAGGCTGTCTGTTACAGAACGTCAACTTTCAGGCTGGGATCAGCTCCAAAGGACATCCAGAATTTAGAGCTTAAATAATTTACAAAATGGGCCCAAGGTTTGCTTATAGTTACAGGCTTTCCCATCATTAGTTCATTTAAGTGTTTTTCAACTACTTGTACTGTGAAATTTAAGCATGGGAAATGTGTTGCACATACTGAGTACCACTTTTGATGGTCAAAAGTGACATTTAATGTAGGAAGAATGAGGAGAGGTAATATAAACTAAGGTGTACAATTTTAAAGGCGGTGCAGAAACAGAGCGACCTGAGGCTGTATGTGCACAAGTCTTTGAAGGCGGCAGGGACAAGTTGAGAACGCTGTTTAAAAAGGCAGACGAGATCCTTGGCTTTAATAATAGAGTACAAAAGCAAGGAAGTTATGCTAAACCTTTATAAACGCTGGTTTAAACCTCAGCTAGAGTATTGTGTTGGATTTTAGCACCCAAAAACTGGTGGGTTGGTAACAGGGCAGAGGTTAAAATTTAAAAAAATCTTAAACCCGACCCCAATCCGCCTCCAACCTGCCTACTTCTGGGTTTAATGGAAGCGGGTCAGGGGGTGGGCAGCCAACTTACTCCCAGGAGGTGGGTTGGCAATTTAAATATTTTAATGAGGCTGGCCGCCTCTGATTTACCTGTTTTACAGGTTTAACAGAGGCTGGCCGGGTTTTCCAGGTCTCGTGAAACCCGGCAGCTGAAGGGAGAAGAGGACAGCTTCGGGAAGAAGGTAAGTGTCTTCACAGCACTGCCTGTGGGCCAGGAGGAGCATGAGTGCTTTCCCACAGGCCCCCTAAGCTCCAACCCCCCTCCCCATCAGACCCCAACTCCCATACACAGATCCCTGGGGTCGGGGAGTGGATCCTCATGGGGTCGGGATCGTATTCCGCCCCCCCAACCGGGTTTGGGATGGGACCCCTGTTGTGTCCGTGTATAATAAGACACAGACTGCAGGAGAACGGTACAACAGGTGTTTACTCAACGTGGCTCACACTGGAACTGATCTGTACAGATTACTACTCAGGGCTATATACAGGTGTGGTCACTGCCGGTACTGCAGTATACATGAGCTGTAAAAGATAGTTCCCCCCTTAAAGGTATATACATTACAATTCCTCCCCTTTTAGATTAACAGTACCATAACACTCATTTAACAATTAAATATCAAACTAATTACAATTAACACTTTTAACATGCAACATTAGCTGAAAATAGTCTATTTATATATTCAGTCTTTGGGGAGGCTTCCTGATCCTTTCTGGATAGCGCCTTTTCCCGAGTGTCTTGCTCTTGGTGCGGAGGTGATTCTGGCCCCCTGTCATTGGTTGGTTCATCAGCTACCGATGCTACTGTTTCTGGGGTAGATGCGACCTGTACGTCAGGTTCATCACCAGGTACGTATGGGCGAGGCATGGGGTTGACTTGTTCCTGTGACTCTAGGATCTGGTCAGCATGGCGTCTCACGATGCTCTCCCCAACGTCCACTGTGTACATTAGTGGGCCCTGCCGTGTGCATATCATTCCTGGCTGCCATTTTTCTGTTCGGTAGTCGCGGGCCAAGACTGGTTGCCCTACATTGAAA
>NW_028226561.1:0-32957 GCF_052327205.1 Somniosus microcephalus
CTGTGCTGCAATCGTTCTATTATATGACCTCGGAGGTTGTAGGCAACGGTCCCTCTAATTTGTTTCTTTGGCCCGCACGCCCCGTCAACGGGCTGTGCGGCCCATTCAAAATTCAGCACGTGCACGTTTTTTCTATTCAAAAGCCGGCTCACCGTATGCGCGGGACCTGCAGCGCTCTGCGTTTCCACGCGGCTTTAAAGAGTGCATTGGTTGCAGGGCTGGAGGAGGTTACAGGGAAAGGGGGGGGCGATGCCGTGGAGGGATTTGAAAACAAGAGAATTTAAAAATCGAGGCGTTGCTGGACCATGGAGCCAATGCAGGTCAGCGAGCACAGGGGGTGATGGGTAAATGGGACTTGGTGCGACTTAGGATACGGGCAGCAGAGTTCTTGAGAAGTAACCCTTTCTGTTACTTCTTTATTTGTGGATGACGGCATGTGGTTAAGAATAAGAAATAAGAGCAGGAGTAGGCCATGCGGCCCCTCGAGCCGGCTCCGCCATTCAATAAGATCATGGCCGGTCATCGACCTCAACTCCACTTTCCCGCTCGATCTCCATAACCCTAGAGTCCAAAAATCTATCAATCTCTGCCTTGAATATACCCAAAGACTCGGCATTCACAGCCCTCTGGGGCAGAGAACTCCAAAGGTTCACAACCTTCTGAGTGAAGAAATTCCTCCTCATCTCGGTCTTAAATGGCCTACCCCTTATCCTGAGACTATGCCCCCTAGTTCTAGACACTCCAGCCAGGGGAAACAACCTCTCAGTATCTACCTGCCAACCCCCTTCAATGAGATCACCTCTCATTCTTCTAAACTGCCGAGAGTAACAGGCCCATTCTACACAATCTCTCATCGTAGGACAGCCTCTCATGTTGTTTGCAAAGGAAAATGCCACGGTTCTTAGAAGGTCCTGGTGATATTCCCTGCCACAGGACATCATTTGATTTACGGCATGACTGAAACGGAACAGGAGAAAGTCTTACTGGAAGCACTGACCATGCTGGAGGAAGTTAGGATTGCTGCACCGTTGGCTCGAGTACCTCAATATTTCCAGTGTCTCCTTACATATAACAACATTAAGGAACATTTAATTCCAGCTCCGCGTTTAAGCTCTTAATGTGGCTTTTCCTTATATCATTTACTCACTATGAGGACAATGATCATACTGAAAAGAGTGAGAAAGATTGCAAACAAAAACAACAACAACACCAACAACAACTTGTCTTTATATAGCGTCTTTAACGTAGTAAAAACGTCCCAAGGCCCTTCACAGGACTATTATAAGACAAAAAATGTGAAACCCGCTTAAAGAAATGAAGGTGGGTTTGTTGGTGAAATATTTCAACCACAGTGAGTGAATGTGACAAGTGATGAAGACTTGATGGGCCAGAACCTCACTATGTCTCTTATCGGTCTTTATGGGCAAAACTTGAAAATTGCTTTTCAAAGACATCAGATTCCGAATTATTGTTCATATGAAGATATGACAAACATTTACTTCAGATGCAATAAATATAAGGAGAGATTTATTTCCAGAAAACTTTCCGTGGCCTGAAGGACAGTTACTGAGGGAGCGTTCGTTTCCTTTTAAGGGCAATTTGCAAATATGCATGGCCGGCTCCGTATTATTGCAGCGTTTTGTCAAAGGGTATATCATTATATATTGCAATATTTTAGCAGAATCGACATGAGAAAACAGCAGCACTTTCTGAATGAAGGGACATTGTGATTTAAAAAAAGGAGTCGTTGAGACGGTAAGAGGCAGTGAATGATGTGGCGAGGCAGTGTGTGCAGCTGGAAAGCATACTTACCTGGCAGGGGAGAGACCATGATCAAGAAGGTGGTTCTCCCAGGACGAGGCTAGCCCATTGCACTTCGGGTGTGCTGACGCCTGCGATGTCCCCAAATGCGGGATACTCGACTGCAAAATTTGTGGTAGTGGGGGACTGCGTTCGCGCTCTCCCTGGCTTTACAATAAAAAATAGAATTTCAACAGCATTCTCTTTTCAGCTAAGCTGTCAAGTATATACCGTTATATATATCGTTTGCTTTGTTTTCAATTCTAACCGCTTTATTCCCAACACAGGGAGCTGTGACACAATACAACTCTGCATAATGGCCTATCAAATCGCATCATAACCATCCTAACGCTCACATTTCATTTCATCTTTACACTCACAGTTATATTCATCCTTACTACTAAGAAATTACACATTTTCCACAAAAAATCAACAATTAATACACCGCATACAAAAAAATGTTTCAAAGCTGCATGCCAACTCTGCACTTTGGCAAAATGTTCAACCTTATTCACTACAGAACAATCATACAGCACACAACCAGGCCATTCGGCCCATCGTGTCTCTGCCGGCTCTTTCAAAGGGCTATCCAATTAATCCTACTCCTCTCTTCTTTCACCAAAGCCCTGCAATTATTTTACCTTCAAATATTATCCAAATTACCTTTTTACCTTAGGTCACCTCGAGCTGGGGTGGGGAAGGCGGGGAACATCCTACTGTCGCCTCTGCTTCTTTGCAAATTTTCTTCAATCTGTGTCTCCTGGTTACTGACCCTTCCGACACTGGAAACAGTTTATCCTTATTTACTCATCACCTTGTATTTATATAGCGTCTTTAACATAGTGAAACGTCCCAAGGCACTCCACAGGAGTGTTAGCAAACTAAATTTGACACCCAGCCGCACAAGGAGACATTAGGACAGATGACCAAAAGCTTGCTCGAAAAGGTAGGTTTTAAGGAGCGTCTGAAAGGAGGAGAGAGAGAGAGGCGGAGAGGTTTCGGGAGGGAATTCCAGAGTTTAGGGCCTAGGCAGCTGAAAGCACGCCCGCCACCGGCGGAGCGAATAAAGTAGGGGATACGCAAGACGCCCAAATTGCATGATCACAGAGATCAAAGGCGACATGAGGGAAAATGTTCTTACGCAGCGAGCGGTTAGCATCTGGAATCACTGCTTGAAAGGGTGCTGGAGACAAATTCAATTGTGGCTTTCAGAAGAGAATTGGGTAAGTACCTGAAAGAAAAAGAATTTGCAGGGCTACGGGGAAAAGGCAGGGGGGTGGGACTAGCTGAAGTGCTCTTGCAGAGAGTCGGCACGGGCTCGACGGGCCGAATGGCCTCCCTCTGTGCTGCAATCGTTCTATTATATGACCTCGGAGGGTTGTAGGCAACGGTCCCTCTAATTTGTTTCTTTGGCCCGCACGCCCCGTCAACGGGCTGTGCGGCCCATTCAAAATTCAGCACGTGCACGTTTTTCTATTCAAAAGCCGGCTCACCGGATGCGCGGGACCTGCAGCGCTCTGCGTTTCCACGCGGCTTTAAAGAGTGCATTGGTTGCAGGGCTGGAGGAGGTTACAGGGAAAGGGGGGGGGCGATGCCGTGGAGGGATTTGAAAACAAGAGAATTTAAAAATCGAGGCGTTGCTGGACCATGAGCCAATGCAGGTCAGCGAGCACAGGGGGTGATGGGTAAATGGGACTTGGTGCGACTTAGGATACGGGCAGCAGAGTTCTTGGAGAAGTAACCCTTTCTGTTACTTCTTTATTTGTGGATGACGGCATGTGGTTAAGAAATAAGAAATAAGAGCAGGAGTAGGCCATGCGGCCCCTCGAGCCGGCTCCGCCATTCAATAAGATCATGGCCGGTCATCGACCTCAACTCCACTTTCCCGCTCGATCTCCATAACCCTAGAGTCCAAAAATCTATCAATCTCAGCCTTGAATATACCCAAAGACTCGGCATTCACAGCCCTCTGGGGCAGAGAACTCCAAAGGTTCACAACCTTCTGAGTGAAGAAATTCCTCCTCATCTCGGTCTTAAATGGCCTACCCCTTATCCTGAGACTATGCCCCCTAGTTCTAGACACTCCAGCCAGGGGAAACAACCTCTCAGTATCTACCCTGCCAACCCCCTTCAATGAGATCACCTCTCATTCTTCTAAACTGCCGAGAGTATAGGCCCATTCTACACAATCTCTCATCGTAGGACAGCCCTCTCATGTTGTTTGCAAAGGAAAATGCCACGGTTCTTAGAAGGTCCTGGTGATATTCCCTGCCACAGGACATCATTTTGATTTACGGCATGACTGAAACGGAACAGGAGAAAGTCTTACTGGAAGCACTGACCATGCTGGAGGAAGTTAGGATTGCTGCACCGTTGGCTCGAGTACCTCAATATTTCCAGTGTCTCCCTTACATATAACAACATTAAGGAACATTTAATTCCCAGCTCCGCGTTTAAGCTCTTAATGTGGCTTTTCCTTATATCATTTACTCACTATGAGGACAATGATCATACTGAAAAGAGTGAGAAAGATTGCAAACAAAAACAACAACAACACCAACAACAACTTGTCTTTATATAGCGTCTTTAACGTAGTAAAAACGTCCCAAGGCCCTTCACAGGACTATTATAAGACAAAAAATGTGAAACCCGCTTAAAGAAATGAAGGTGGGTTTGTTGGTGAAATATTTCAACCACAGTGAGTGAATGTGACAAGTGATGAAGACTTGATGGGCCAGAACCTCACTATGTCTCTTATCGGTCTTTATGGGCAAAACTTGAAAATTGCTTTTTCAAAGACATCAGATTCCGAATTATTGTTCATATGAAGATATGACAAACATTTACTTCAGATGCAATAAATATAAGGAGAGATTTATTTCCAGAAAACTTTCCGTGGCCTGAAGGACAGTTACTGAGGGAGCGTTCGTTTCCTTTTAAGGGCAATTTGCAAATATGCATGGCCGGCTCTGTATTATTGCAGCGTTTTGTCAAAGGGTATATCATTATATATTGCAATATTTTAGCAGAATCGACATGAGAAAACAGCAGCACTTTCTGAATGAAGGGACATTGTGATTTTAAAAAAGGAGTCGTTGAGACGGTAAGAGGCAGTGAATGATGTGGCGAGGCAGTGTGTGCAGCTGGAAAGCATACTTACCTGGCAGGGGAGAGACCATGATCAAGAAGGTGGTTCTCCCAGGACGAGGCTAGCCCATTGCACTTCGGGTGTGCTGACGCCTGCGATGTCCCCAAATGCGGGATACTCGACTGCAAAATTTGTGGTAGTGGGGGACTGCGTTCGCGCTCTCCCCTGGCTTTACAATAAAAAATAGAATTTCAACAGCATTCTCTTTTCAACTAAGCTGTCAAATATATATACCGTTATATATATCGTTTGCTTTGTTTTCAATTCTAACTGCGCTTTATTCCCAACACAGGGAGCTGTGACACAATACAACTCTGCATAATGGCCTATTCAAATCGCATCATAACCCATCCTAACGCTCACATTTCATTTCATCTTTACACTCACAGTTATATTCATCCTTACTACTAAGAAATTACACATTTTCCACAAAAAATCAACAATTATACACCGCATACAAAAAATGTTTCAAAGCTGCATGCCAACTCTGCACTTTGGCAAAATGTTCAACCTTATTCACTACAGAAACAATCATACAGCACACAACCAGGCCATTCGGCCCATCGTGTCTCTGCCGGCTCTTTCAAAGGGCTATCCAATTAATCCTACTCCTCTCTTCTTTCACCAAAGCCCTGCAATTATTTTACCTTCAAATATTATCCAAATTACCTTTTTACCTTAGGTCACCTCGAGCTGGGGTGGGGAAGGCGGGGAAACATCCTACTGTCGCCTCTGCTTCTTTTGCAAATTTTCTTCAATCTGTGTCTCCTGGTTACTGACCCTTCCGACACTGGAAACAGTTTATCCTTATTTACTCATCATCTTGTATTTATATAGCGTCTTTAACATAGTGAAACGTCCCAAGGCACTCCACAGGAGTGTTAGCAAACTAAATTTGACACCCAGCCGCACAAGGAGACATTAGGACAGATGACCAAAAGCTTGCTCGAAAAGGTAGGTTTTAAGGAGCGTCTGAAAGGAGGAGAGAGAGAGAGGCGGAGAGGTTTCGGGAGGGAATTCCAGAGTTTAGGGCCTAGGCAGCTGAAAGCACGCCCGCCACCGGCGGAGCGAATAAAGTAGGGGATACGCAAGACGCCCAAATTGCATGATCACAGAGATCAAAGGCGACATGAGGGAAAATGTTCTTACGCAGCGAGCGGTTAGCATCTGGAAATCACTGCTTGAAAGGGTGCTGGAGACAAATTCAATTGTGGCTTTCAGAAGAGAATTGGGTAAGTACCTGAAAGAAAAGAATTTGCAGGGCTACGGGGAAAAGGCAGGGGGGTGGGACTAGCTGAAGTGCTCTTGCAGAGAGTCGGCACGGGCTCGACGGGCCGAATGGCCTCCCTCTGTGCTGCAATCGTTCTATTATATGACCTCAGAGGGTTGTAGGCAACGGTCCCTCTAATTTGTTTCTTTGGCCCGCACGCCCCGTCAACGGGCTGTGCGGCCCATTCAAAATTCAGCACGTGCACGTTTTTTCTATTCAAAAGCCGGCTCACCGGATGCGCGGGACCTGCAGCGCTCTGCGTTTCCACGCGGCTTTAAAGAGTGCATTGGTTGCAGGGCTGGAGGAGGTTACAGGGAAAGGGGGGGGCGATGCCGTGGAGGGATTTGAAAACAAGAGAATTTAAAAATCGAGGCGTTGCTGGACCATGAGCCAATGCAGGTCAGCGAGCACAGGGGGTGATGGGTAAATGGGACTTGGTGCGACTTAGGATACGGGCAGCAGAGTTCTTGGAGAAGTAACCCTTTCTGTTACTTCTTTATTTGTGGATGACGGCATGTGGTTAAGAAATAAGAAATAAGAGCAGGAGTAGGCCATGCGGCCCCTCGAGCCGGCTCCGCCATTCAATAAGATCATGGCCGGTCATCGACCTCAACTCCACTTTCCCGCTCGATCTCCATAACCCTAGAGTCCAAAAATCTATCAATCTCAGCCTTGAATATACCCAAAGACTCGGCATTCACAGCCCTCTGGGGCAGAGAACTCCAAAGGTTCACAACCTTCTGAGTGAAGAAATTCCTCCTCATCTCGGTCTTAAATGGCCTACCCCTTATCCTGAGACTATGCCCCCTAGTTCTAGACACTCCAGCCAGGGGAAACAACCTCTCAGTATCTACCCTGCCAACCCCCTTCAATGAGATCACCTCTCATTCTTCTAAACTGCCGAGAGTATAGGCCCATTCTACACAATCTCTCATCGTAGGACAGCCCTCTCATGTTGTTTGCAAAGGAAAATGCCACGGTTCTTAGAAGGTCCTGGTGATATTCCCTGCCACAGGACATCATTTTGATTTACGGCATGACTGAAACGGAACAGGAGAAAGTCTTACTGGAAGCACTGACCATGCTGGAGGAAGTTAGGATTGCTGCACCGTTGGCTCGAGTACCTCAATATTTCCAGTGTCTCCCTTACATATAACAACATTAAGGAACATTTAATTCCCAGCTCCGCGTTTAAGCTCTTAATGTGGCTTTTCCTTATATCATTTACTCACTATGAGGACAATGATCATACTGAAAAGAGTGAGAAAGATTGCAAACAAAAACAACAACAACACCAACAACAACTTGTCTTTATATAGCGTCTTTAACGTAGTAAAAACGTCCCAAGGCCCTTCACAGGACTATTATAAGACAAAAAATGTGAAACCCGCTTAAAGAAATGAAGGTGGGTTTGTTGGTGAAATATTTCAACCACAGTGAGTGAATGTGACAAGTGATGAAGACTTGATGGGCCACAACCTCACTATGTCTCTTATCGGTCTTTATGGGCAAAACTTGAAAATTGCTTTTTCAAAGACATCAGATTCCGAATTATTGTTCATATGAAGATATGACAAACATTTACTTCAGATGCAATAAATATAAGGAGAGATTTATTTCCAGAAAACTTTCCGTGGCCTGAAGGACAGTTACTGAGGGAGCGTTCGTTTCCTTTTAAGGGCAATTTGCAAATATGCATGGCCGGCTCCGTATTATTGCAGCGTTTTGTCAAAGGGTATATCATTATATATTGCAATATTTTAGCAGAATCGACATGAGAAAACAGCAGCACTTTCTGAATGAAGGGACATTGTGATTTTAAAAAAGGAGTCGTTGAGACGGTAAGAGGCAGTGAATGATGTGGCGAGGCAGTGTGTGCAGCTGGAAAGCATACTTACCTGGCAGGGGAGAGACCATGATCAAGAAGGTGGTTCTCCCAGGACGAGGCTAGCCCATTGCACTTCGGGTGTGCTGACGCCTGCGATGTCCCCAAATGCGGGATACTCGACTGCAAAATTTGTGGTAGTGGGGGACTGCGTTCGCGCTCTCCCCTGGCTTTACAATAAAAAATAGAATTTCAACAGCATTCTCTTTTCAGCTAAGCTGTCAAGTATATACCGTTATATATATCGTTTGCTTTGTTTTCAATTCTAACCGCTTTATTCCCAACACAGGGAGCTGTGACACAATACAACTCTGCATAATGGCCTATTCAAATCGCATCATAACCCATCCTAACGCTCACATTTCATTTCATCTTTACACTCACAGTTATATTCATCCTTACTACTAAGAAATTACACATTTTCCACAAAAAATCAACAATTATACACCGCATACAAAAAATGTTTCAAAGCTGCATGCCAACTCTGCACTTTGGCAAAATGTTCAACCTTATTCACTACAGAAACAATCATACAGCACACAACCAGGCCATTCGGCCCATCGTGTCTCTGCCGGCTCTTTCAAAGGGCTATCCAATTAATCCTACTCCTCTCTTCTTTCACCAAAGCCCTGCAATTATTTTACCTTCAAATATTATCCAAATTACCTTTTTACCTTAGGTCACCTCGAGCTGGGGTGGGGAAGGCGGGGAAACATCCTACTGTCGCCTCTGCTTCTTTTGCAAATTTTCTTCAATCTGTGTCTCCTGGTTACTGACCCTTCCGACACTGGAAACAGTTTATCCTTATTTACTCATCACCTTGTATTTATATAGCGTCTTTAACATAGTGAAACGTCCCAAGGCACTCCACAGGAGTGTTAGCAAACTAAATTTGACACCCAGCCGCACAAGGAGACATTAGGACAGATGACCAAAAGCTTGCTCGAAAAGGTAGGTTTTAAGGAGCGTCTGAAAGGAGGAGAGAGAGAGAGGCGGAGAGGTTTCGGGAGGGAATTCCAGAGTTTAGGGCCTAGGCAGCTGAAAGCACGCCCGCCACCGGCGGAGCGAATAAAGTAGGGGATACGCAAGACGCCCAAATTGCATGATCACAGAGATCAAAGGCGACATGAGGGAAAATGTTCTTACGCAGCGAGCGGTTAGCATCTGGAAATCACTGCTTGAAAGGGTGCTGGAGACAAATTCAATTGTGGCTTTCAGAAGAGAATTGGGTAAGTACCTGAAAGAAAAGAATTTGCAGGGCTACGGGGAAAAGGCAGGGGGGTGGGACTAGCTGAAGTGCTCTTGCAGAGAGTCGGCACGGGCTCGACGGGCCGAATGGCCTCCCTCTGTGCTGCAATCGTTCTATTATATGACCTCGGAGGGTTGTAGGCAACGGTCCCTCTAATTTGTTTCTTTGGCCCGCACGCCCCGTCAACGGGCTGTGCGGCCCATTCAAAATTCAGCACGTGCACGTTTTTTCTATTCAAAAGCCGGCTCACCGGATGCGCGGGACCTGCAGCGCTCTGCGTTTCCACGCGGCTTTAAAGAGTGCATTGGTTGCAGGGCTGGAGGAGGTTACAGGGAAAGGGGGGGGCGATGCCGTGGAGGGATTTGAAAACAAGAGAATTTAAAAATCGAGGCGTTGCTGGACCATGAGCCAATGCAGGTCAGCGAGCACAGGGGGTGATGGGTAAATGGGACTTGGTGCGACTTAGGATACGGGCAGCAGAGTTCTTGGAGAAGTAACCCTTTCTGTTACTTCTTTATTTGTGGATGACGGCATGTGGTTAAGAAATAAGAAATAAGAGCAGGAGTAGGCCATGCGGCCCCTCGAGCCGGCTCCGCCATTCAATAAGATCATGGCCGGTCATCGACCTCAACTCCACTTTCCCGCTCGATCTCCATAACCCTAGAGTCCAAAAATCTATCAATCTCAGCCTTGAATATACCCAAAGACTCGGCATTCACAGCCCTCTGGGGCAGAGAACTCCAAAGGTTCACAACCTTCTGAGTGAAGAAATTCCTCCTCATCTCGGTCTTAAATGGCCTACCCCTTATCCTGAGACTATGCCCCCTAGTTCTAGACACTCCAGCCAGGGGAAACAACCTCTCAGTATCTACCCTGCCAACCCCCTTCAATGAGATCACCTCTCATTCTTCTAAACTGCCGAGAGTATAGGCCCATTCTACACAATCTCTCATCGTAGGACAGCCCTCTCATGTTGTTTGCAAAGGAAAATGCCACGGTTCTTAGAAGGTCCTGGTGATATTCCCTGCCACAGGACATCATTTTGATTTACGGCATGACTGAAACGGAACAGGAGAAAGTCTTACTGGAAGCACTGACCATGCTGGAGGAAGTTAGGATTGCTGCACCGTTGGCTCGAGTACCTCAATATTTCCAGTGTCTCCCTTACATATAACAACATTAAGGAACATTTAATTCCCAGCTCCGCGTTTAAGCTCTTAATGTGGCTTTTCCTTATATCATTTACTCACTATGAGGACAATGATCATACTGAAAAGAGTGAGAAAGATTGCAAACAAAAACAACAACAACACCAACAACAACTTGTCTTTATATAGCGTCTTTAACGTAGTAAAAACGTCCCAAGGCCCTTCACAGGACTATTATAAGACAAAAAATGTGAAACCCGCTTAAAGAAATGAAGGTGAGTTTGTTGGTGAAATATTTCAACCACAGTGAGTGAATGTGACAAGTGATGAAGACTTGATGGGCCAGAACCTCACTATGTCTCTTATCGGTCTTTATGGGCAAAACTTGAAAATTGCTTTTTCAAAGACATCAGATTCCGAATTATTGTTCATATGAAGATATGACAAACATTTACTTCAGATGCAATAAATATAAGGAGAGATTTATTTCCAGAAAACTTTCCGTGGCCTGAAGGACAGTTACTGAGGGAGCGTTCGTTTCCTTTTAAGGGCAATATGCAAATATGCATGGCCGGCTCTGTATTATTGCAGCGTTTTGTCAAAGGGTATATCATTATATATTGCAATATTTTAGCAGAATCGACATGAGAAAACAGCAGCACTTTCTGAATGAAGGGACATTGTGATTTTAAAAAAGGAGTCGTTGAGACGGTAAGAGGTAGTGAATGATGTGGCGAGGCAGTGTGTGCAGCTGGAAAGCATACTTACCTGGCAGGGGAGACACCATGATCAAGAAGGTGGTTCTCCCAGGACGAGGCTAGCCCATTGCACTTCGGGTGTGCTGACGCCTGCGATGTCCCCAAATGCGGGATACTCGACTGCAAAATTTGTGGTAGTGGGGGACTGCGTTCGCGCTCTCCCCTGGCTTTACAATAAAAAATAGAATTTCAACAGCATTCTCTTTTCAACTAAGCTGTCAAATATATATACCGTTATATATATCGTTTGCTTTGTTTTCAATTCTAACTGCGCTTTATTCCCAACACAGGGAGCTGTGACACAATACAACTCTGCATAATGGCCTATTCAAATCGCATCATAACCCATCCTAACGCTCACATTTCATTTCATCTTTACACTCACAGTTATATTCATCCTTACTACTAAGAAATTACACATTTTCCACAAAAGATCAACAATTATACACCGCATACAAAAAATGTTTCAAAGCTGCATGCCAACTCTGCACTTTGGCAAAATGTTCAACCTTATTCACTACAGAAACAATCATACAGCACACAACCAGGCCATTCGGCCCATCGTGTCTCTGCCGGCTCTTTCAAAGGGCTATCCAATTAATCCTACTCCTCTCTTCTTTCACCAAAGCCCTGCAATTATTTTACCTTCAAATATTATCCAAATTACCTTTTTACCTTAGGTCACCTCGAGCTGGGGTGGGGAAGGCGGGGAAACATCCTACTGTCGCCTCTGCTTCTTTTGCAAATTTTCTTCAATCTGTGTCTCCTGGTTACTGACCCTTCCGACACTGGAAACAGTTTATCCTTATTTACTCATCATCTTGTATTTATATAGCGTCTTTAACATAGTGAAACGTCCCAAGGCACTCCACAGGAGTGTTAGCAAACTAAATTTGACACCCAGCCGCACAAGGAGACATTAGGACAGATGACCAAAAGCTTGCTCGAAAAGGTAGGTTTTAAGGAGCGTCTGAAAGGAGGAGAGAGAGAGAGGCGGAGAGGTTTCGGGAGGGAATTCCAGAGTTTAGGGCCTAGGCAGCTGAAAGCACGCCCGCCACCGGTGGAGCGAATAAAGTAGGGGATACGCAAGACGCCCAAATTGCATGATCACAGAGATCAAAGGCGACATGAGGGAAAATGTTCTTACGCAGCGAGCGGTTAGCATCTGGAAATCACTGCTTGAAAGGGTGCTGGAGACAAATTCAATTGTGGCTTTCAGAAGAGAATTGGGTAAGTACCTGAAAGAAAAGAATTTGCAGGGCTACGGGGAAAAGGCAGGGGGGTGGGACTAGCTGAAGTGCTCTTGCAGAGAGTCGGCACGGGCTCGACGGGCCGAATGGCCTCCCTCTGTGCTGCAATCGTTCTATTATATGACCTCGGAGGGTTGTAGGCAACGGTCCCTCTAATTTGTTTCTTTGGCCCGCACGCCCCGTCAACGGGCTGTGCGGCCCATTCAAAATTCAGCACGTGCACGTTTTTTCTATTCAAAAGCCGGCTCACCGGATGCGCGGGACCTGCAGCGCTCTGCGTTTCCACGCGGCTTTAAAGAGTGCATTGGTTGCAGGGCTGGAGGAGGTTACAGGGAAAGGGGGGGCGATGCCGTGGAGGGATTTGAAAACAAGAGAATTTAAAAATCGAGGCGTTGCTGGACCATGAGCCAATGCAGGTCAGCGAGCACAGGGGGTGATGGGTAAATGGGACTTGGTGCGACTTAGGATACGGGCAGCAGAGTTCTTGGAGAAGTAACCCTTTCTGTTACTTCTTTATTTGTGGATGACGGCATGTGGTTAAGAAATAAGAAATAAGAGCAGGAGTAGGCCATGCGGCCCCTCGAGCCGGCTCCGCCATTCAATAAGATCATGGCCGGTCATCGACCTCAACTCCACTTTCCCGCTCGATCTCCATAACCCTAGAGTCCAAAAATCTATCAATCTCAGCCTTGAATATACCCAAAGACTCGGCATTCACAGCCCTCTGGGGCAGAGAACTCCAAAGGTTCACAACCTTCTGAGTGAAGAAATTCCTCCTCATCTCGGTCTTAAATGGCCTACCCCTTATCCTGAGACTATGCCCCCTAGTTCTAGACACTCCAGCCAGGGGAAACAACCTCTCAGTATCTACCCTGCCAACCCCCTTCAATGAGATCACCTCTCATTCTTCTAAACTGCCGAGAGTATAGGCCCATTCTACACAATCTCTCATCGTAGGACAGCCCTCTCATGTTGTTTGCAAAGGAAAATGCCACGGTTCTTAGAAGGTCCTGGTGATATTCCCTGCCACAGGACATCATTTTGATTTACGGCATGACTGAAACGGAACAGGAGAAAGTCTTACTGGAAGCACTGACCATGCTGGAGGAAGTTAGGATTGCTGCACCGTTGGCTCGAGTACCTCAATATTTCCAGTGTCTCCCTTACATATAACAACATTAAGGAACATTTAATTCCCAGCTCCGCGTTTAAGCTCTTAATGTGGCTTTTCCTTATATCATTTACTCACTATGAGGACAATGATCATACTGAAAAGAGTGAGAAAGATTGCAAACAAAAACAACAACAACACCAACAACAACTTGTCTTTATATAGCGTCTTTAACGTAGTAAAAACGTCCCAAGGCCCTTCACAGGACTATTATAAGACAAAAAATGTGAAACCCGCTTAAAGAAATGAAGGTGGGTTTGTTGGTGAAATATTTCAACCACAGTGAGTGAATGTGACAAGTGATGAAGACTTGATGGGCCAGAACCTCACTATGTCTCTTATCGGTCTTTATGGGCAAAACTTGAAAATTGCTTTTTCAAAGACATCAGATTCCGAATTATTGTTCATATGAAGATATGACAAACATTTACTTCAGATGCAATAAATATAAGGAGAGATTTATTTCCAGAAAACTTTCCGTGGCCTGAAGGACAGTTACTGAGGGAGCGTTCGTTTCCTTTTAAGGGCAATTTGCAAATATGCATGGCCGGCTCCGTATTATTGCAGCGTTTTGTCAAAGGGTATATCATTATATATTGCAATATTTTAGCAGAATCGACATGAGAAAACAGCAGCACTTTCTGAATGAAGGGACATTGTGATTTTAAAAAAGGAGTCGTTGAGACGGTAAGAGGCAGTGAATGATGTGGCGAGGCAGTGTGTGCAGCTGGAAAGCATACTTACCTGGCAGGGGAGAGACCATGATCAAGAAGGTGGTTCTCCCAGGACGAGGCTAGCCCATTGCACTTCGGGTGTGCTGACGCCTGCGATGTCCCCAAATGCGGGATACTCGACTGCAAAATTTGTGGTAGTGGGGGACTGCGTTCGCGCTCTCCCCTGGCTTTACAATAAAAAATAGAATTTCAACAGCATTCTCTTTTCAGCTAAGCTGTCAAGTATATACCGTTATATATATCGTTTGCTTTGTTTTCAATTCTAACCGCTTTATTCCCAACACAGGGAGCTGTGACACAATACAACTCTGCATAATGGCCTATTCAAATCGCATCATAACCCATCCTAACGCTCACATTTCATTTCATCTTTACACTCACAGTTATATTCATCCTTACTACTAAGAAATTACACATTTTCCACAAAAGATCAACAATTATACACCGCATACAAAAAATGTTTCAAAGCTGCATGCCAACTCTGCACTTTGGCAAAATGTTCAACCTTATTCACTACAGAAACAATCATACAGCACACAACCAGGCCATTCGGCCCATCGTGTCTCTGCCGGCTCTTTCAAAGGGCTATCCAATTAATCCTACTCCTCTCTTCTTTCACCAAAGCCCTGCAATTATTTTACCTTCAAATATTATCCAAATTACCTTTTTACCTTAGGTCACCTCGAGCTGGGGTGGGGAAGGCGGGGAAACATCCTACTGTCGCCTCTGCTTCTTTTGCAAATTTTCTTCAATCTGTGTCTCCTGGTTACTGACCCTTCCGACACTGGAAACAGTTTATCCTTATTTACTCATCACCTTGTATTTATATAGCGTCTTTAACATAGTGAAACGTCCCAAGGCACTCCACAGGAGTGTTAGCAAACTAAATTTGACACCCAGCCGCACAAGGAGACATTAGGACAGATGACCAAAAGCTTGCTCGAAAAGGTAGGTTTTAAGGAGCGTCTGAAAGGAGGAGAGAGAGAGAGGCGGAGAGGTTTCGGGAGGGAATTCCAGAGTTTAGGGCCTAGGCAGCTGAAAGCACGCCCGCCACCGGCGGAGCGAATAAAGTAGGGGATACGCAAGACGCCCAAATTGCATGATCACAGAGATCAAAGGCGACATGAGGGAAAATGTTCTTACGCAGCGAGCGGTTAGCATCTGGAAATCACTGCTTGAAAGGGTGCTGGAGACAAATTCAATTGTGGCTTTCAGAAGAGAATTGGGTAAGTACCTGAAAGAAAAGAATTTGCAGGGCTACGGGGAAAAGGCAGGGGGGTGGGACTAGCTGAAGTGCTCTTGCAGAGAGTCGGCACGGGCTCGACGGGCCGAATGGCCTCCCTCTGTGCTGCAATCGTTCTATTATATGACCTCGGAGGGTTGTAGGCAACGGTCCCTCTAATTTGTTTCTTTGGCCCGCACGCCCCGTCAACGGGCTGTGCGGCCCATTCAAAATTCAGCACGTGCACGTTTTTTCTATTCAAAAGCCGGCTCACCGGATGCGCGGGACCTGCAGCGCTCTGCATTTCCACGCGGCTTTAAAGAGTGCATTGGTTGCAGGGCTGGAGGAGGTTACAGGGAAAGGGGGGGGCGATGCCGTGGAGGGATTTGAAAACAAGAGAATTTAAAAATCGAGGCATTGCTGGACCATGAGCCAATGCAGGTCAGCGAGCACAGGGGGTGATGGGTAAATGGGACTTGGTGCGACTTAGGATACGGGCAGCAGAGTTCTTGGAGAAGTAACCCTTTCTGTTACTTCTTTATTTGTGGATGACGGCATGTGGTTAAGAAATAAGAAATAAGAGCAGGAGTAGGCCATGCGGCCCCTCGAGCCGGCTCCGCCATTCAATAAGATCATGGCCGGTCATCGACCTCAACTCCACTTTCCCGCTCGATCTCCATAACCCTAGAGTCCAAAAATCTATCAATCTCAGCCTTGAATATACCCAAAGACTCGGCATTCACAGCCCTCTGGGGCAGAGAACTCCAAAGGTTCACAACCTTCTGAGTGAAGAAATTCCTCCTCATCTCGGTCTTAAATGGCCTACCCCTTATCCTGAGACTATGCCCCCTAGTTCTAGACACTCCAGCCAGGGGAAACAACCTCTCAGTATCTACCCTGCCAACCCCCTTCAATGAGATCACCTCTCATTCTTCTAAACTGCCGAGAGTATAGGCCCATTCTACACAATCTCTCATCGTAGGACAGCCCTCTCATGTTGTTTGCAAAGGAAAATGCCACGGTTCTTAGAAGGTCCTGGTGATATTCCCTGCCACAGGACATCATTTTGATTTACGGCATGACTGAAACGGAACAGGAGAAAGTCTTACTGGAAGCACTGACCATGCTGGAGGAAGTTAGGATTGCTGCACCGTTGGCTCGAGTACCTCAATATTTCCAGTGTCTCCCTTACATATAACAACATTAAGGAACATTTAATTCCCAGCTCCGCGTTTAAGCTCTTAATGTGGCTTTTCCTTATATCATTTACTCACTATGAGGACAATGATCATACTGAAAAGAGTGAGAAAGATTGCAAACAAAAACAACAACAACACCAACAACAACTTGTCTTTATATAGCGTCTTTAACGTAGTAAAAACGTCCCAAGGCCCTTCACAGGACTATTATAAGACAAAAAATGTGAAACCCGCTTAAAGAAATGAAGGTGGGTTTGTTGGTGAAATATTTCAACCACAGTGAGTGAATGTGACAAGTGATGAAGACTTGATGGGCCAGAACCTCACTATGTCTCTTATCGGTCTTTATGGGCAAAACTTGAAAATTGCTTTTTCAAAGACATCAGATTCCGAATTATTGTTCATATGAAGATATGACAAACATTTACTTCAGATGCAATAAATATAAGGAGAGATTTATTTCCAGAAAACTTTCCGTGGCCTGAAGGACAGTTACTGAGGGAGCGTTCGTTTCCTTTTAAGGGCAATATGCAAATATGCATGGCCGGCTCTGTATTATTGCAGCGTTTTGTCAAAGGGTATATCATTATATATTGCAATATTTTAGCAGAATCGACATGAGAAAACAGCAGCACTTTCTGAATGAAGGGACATTGTGATTTTAAAAAAGGAGTCGTTGAGACGGTAAGAGGTAGTGAATGATGTGGCGAGGCAGTGTGTGCAGCTGGAAAGCATACTTACCTGGCAGGGGAGACACCATGATCAAGAAGGTGGTTCTCCCAGGACGAGGCTAGCCCATTGCACTTCGGGTGTGCTGACGCCTGCGATGTCCCCAAATGCGGGATACTCGACTGCAAAATTTGTGGTAGTGGGGGACTGCGTTCGCGCTCTCCCCTGGCTTTACAATAAAAAATAGAATTTCAACAGCATTCTCTTTTCAACTAAGCTGTCAAATATATATACCGTTATATATATCGTTTGCTTTGTTTTCAATTCTAACTGCGCTTTATTCCCAACACAGGGAGCTGTGACACAATACAACTCTGCATAATGGCCTATTCAAATCGCATCATAACCCATCCTAACGCTCACATTTCATTTCATCTTTACACTCACAGTTATATTCATCCTTACTACTAAGAAATTACACATTTTCCACAAAAGATCAACAATTATACACCGCATACAAAAAATGTTTCAAAGCTGCATGCCAACTCTGCACTTTGGCAAAATGTTCAACCTTATTCACTACAGAAACAATCATACAGCACACAACCAGGCCATTCGGCCCATCGTGTCTCTGCCGGCTCTTTCAAAGGGCTATCCAATTAATCCTACTCCTCTCTTCTTTCACCAAAGCCCTGCAATTATTTTACCTTCAAATATTATCCAAATTACCTTTTTACCTTAGGTCACCTCGAGCTGGGGTGGGGAAGGCGGGGAAACATCCTACTGTCGCCTCTGCTTCTTTTGCAAATTTTCTTCAATCTGTGTCTCCTGGTTACTGACCCTTCCGACACTGGAAACAGTTTATCCTTATTTACTCATCATCTTGTATTTATATAGCGTCTTTAACATAGTGAAACGTCCCAAGGCACTCCACAGGAGTGTTAGCAAACTAAATTTGACACCCAGCCGCACAAGGAGACATTAGGACAGATGACCAAAAGCTTGCTCGAAAAGGTAGGTTTTAAGGAGCGTCTGAAAGGAGGAGAGAGAGAGAGGCGGAGAGGTTTCGGGAGGGAATTCCAGAGTTTAGGGCCTAGGCAGCTGAAAGCACGCCCGCCACCGGCGGAGCGAATAAAGTAGGGGATACGCAAGACGCCCAAATTGCATGATCACAGAGATCAAAGGCGACATGAGGGAAAATGTTCTTACGCAGCGAGCGGTTAGCATCTGGAAATCACTGCTTGAAAGGGTGCTGGAGACAAATTCAATTGTGGCTTTCAGAAGAGAATTGGGTAAGTACCTGAAAGAAAAGAATTTGCAGGGCTACGGGGAAAAGGCAGGGGGGTGGGACTAGCTGAAGTGCTCTTGCAGAGAGTCGGCACGGGCTCGACGGGCCGAATGGCCTCCCTCTGTGCTGCAATCGTTCTATTATATGACCTCGGAGGGTTGTAGGCAACGGTCCCTCTAATTTGTTTCTTTGGCCCGCACGCCCCGTCAACGGGCTGTGCGGCCCATTCAAAATTCAGCACGTGCACGTTTTTTCTATTCAAAAGCCGGCTCACCGGATGCGCGGGACCTGCAGCGCTCTGCGTTTCCACGCGGCTTTAAAGAGTGCATTGGTTGCAGGGCTGGAGGAGGTTACAGGGAAAGGGGGGGCGATGCCGTGGAGGGATTTGAAAACAAGAGAATTTAAAAATCGAGGCGTTGCTGGACCATGAGCCAATGCAGGTCAGCGAGCACAGGGGGTGATGGGTAAATGGGACTTGGTGCGACTTAGGATACGGGCAGCAGAGTTCTTGGAGAAGTAACCCTTTCTGTTACTTCTTTATTTGTGGATGACGGCATGTGGTTAAGAAATAAGAAATAAGAGCAGGAGTAGGCCATGCGGCCCCTCGAGCCGGCTCCGCCATTCAATAAGATCATGGCCGGTCATCGACCTCAACTCCACTTTCCCGCTCGATCTCCATAACCCTAGAGTCCAAAAATCTATCAATCTCAGCCTTGAATATACCCAAAGACTCGGCATTCACAGCCCTCTGGGGCAGAGAACTCCAAAGGTTCACAACCTTCTGAGTGAAGAAATTCCTCCTCATCTCGGTCTTAAATGGCCTACCCCTTATCCTGAGACTATGCCCCCTAGTTCTAGACACTCCAGCCAGGGGAAACAACCTCTCAGTATCTACCCTGCCAACCCCCTTCAATGAGATCACCTCTCATTCTTCTAAACTGCCGAGAGTATAGGCCCATTCTACACAATCTCTCATCGTAGGACAGCCCTCTCATGTTGTTTGCAAAGGAAAATGCCACGGTTCTTAGAAGGTCCTGGTGATATTCCCTGCCACAGGACATCATTTTGATTTACGGCATGACTGAAACGGAACAGGAGAAAGTCTTACTGGAAGCACTGACCATGCTGGAGGAAGTTAGGATTGCTGCACCGTTGGCTCGAGTACCTCAATATTTCCAGTGTCTCCCTTACATATAACAACATTAAGGAACATTTAATTCCCAGCTCCGCGTTTAAGCTCTTAATGTGGCTTTTCCTTATATCATTTACTCACTATGAGGACAATGATCATACTGAAAAGAGTGAGAAAGATTGCAAACAAAAACAACAACAACACCAACAACAACTTGTCTTTATATAGCGTCTTTAACGTAGTAAAAACGTCCCAAGGCCCTTCACAGGACTATTATAAGACAAAAAATGTGAAACCCGCTTAAAGAAATGAAGGTGGGTTTGTTGGTGAAATATTTCAACCACAGTGAGTGAATGTGACAAGTGATGAAGACTTGATGGGCCAGAACCTCACTATGTCTCTTATCGGTCTTTATGGGCAAAACTTGAAAATTGCTTTTTCAAAGACATCAGATTCCGAATTATTGTTCATATGAAGATATGACAAACATTTACTTCAGATGCAATAAATATAAGGAGAGATTTATTTCCAGAAAACTTTCCGTGGCCTGAAGGACAGTTACTGAGGGAGCGTTCGTTTCCTTTTAAGGGCAATTTGCAAATATGCATGGCCGGCTCCGTATTATTGCAGCGTTTTGTCAAAGGGTATATCATTATATATTGCAATATTTTAGCAGAATCGACATGAGAAAACAGCAGCACTTTCTGAATGAAGGGACATTGTGATTTTAAAAAAGGAGTCGTTGAGACGGTAAGAGGCAGTGAATGATGTGGCGAGGCAGTGTGTGCAGCTGGAAAGCATACTTACCTGGCAGGGGAGAGACCATGATCAAGAAGGTGGTTCTCCCAGGACGAGGCTAGCCCATTGCACTTCGGGTGTGCTGACGCCTGCGATGTCCCCAAATGCGGGATACTCGACTGCAAAATTTGTGGTAGTGGGGGACTGCGTTCGCGCTCTCCCCTGGCTTTACAATAAAAAATAGAATTTCAACAGCATTCTCTTTTCAGCTAAGCTGTCAAGTATATACCGTTATATATATCGTTTGCTTTGTTTTCAATTCTAACCGCTTTATTCCCAACACAGGGAGCTGTGACACAATACAACTCTGCATAATGGCCTATTCAAATCGCATCATAACCCATCCTAACGCTCACATTTCATTTCATCTTTACACTCACAGTTATATTCATCCTTACTACTAAGAAATTACACATTTTCCACAAAAGATCAACAATTATACACCGCATACAAAAAATGTTTCAAAGCTGCATGCCAACTCTGCACTTTGGCAAAATGTTCAACCTTATTCACTACAGAAACAATCATACAGCACACAACCAGGCCATTCGGCCCATCGTGTCTCTGCCGGCTCTTTCAAAGGGCTATCCAATTAATCCTACTCCTCTCTTCTTTCACCAAAGCCCTGCAATTATTTTACCTTCAAATATTATCCAAATTACCTTTTTACCTTAGGTCACCTCGAGCTGGGGTGGGGAAGGCGGGGAAACATCCTACTGTCGCCTCTGCTTCTTTTGCAAATTTTCTTCAATCTGTGTCTCCTGGTTACTGACCCTTCCGACACTGGAAACAGTTTATCCTTATTTACTCATCACCTTGTATTTATATAGCGTCTTTAACATAGTGAAACGTCCCAAGGCACTCCACAGGAGTGTTAGCAAACTAAATTTGACACCCAGCCGCACAAGGAGACATTAGGACAGATGACCAAAAGCTTGCTCGAAAAGGTAGGTTTTAAGGAGCATCTGAAAGGAGGAGAGAGAGAGAGGCGGAGAGGTTTCGGGAGGGAATTCCAGAGTTTAGGGCCTAGGCAGCTGAAAGCACGCCCGCCACCGGCGGAGCGAATAAAGTAGGGGATACGCAAGACGCCCAAATTGCATGATCACAGAGATCAAAGGCGACATGAGGGAAAATGTTCTTACGCAGCGAGCGGTTAGCATCTGGAAATCACTGCTTGAAAGGGTGCTGGAGACAAATTCAATTGTGGCTTTCAGAAGAGAATTGGGTAAGTACCTGAAAGAAAAGAATTTGCAGGGCTACGGGGAAAAGGCAGGGGGGTGGGACTAGCTGAAGTGCTCTTGCAGAGAGTCGGCACGGGCTCGACGGGCCGAATGGCCTCCCTCTGTGCTGCAATCGTTCTATTATATGACCTCGGAGGGTTGTAGGCAACGGTCCCTCTAATTTGTTTCTTTGGCCCGCACGCCCCGTCAACGGGCTGTGCGGCCCATTCAAAATTCAGCACGTGCACGTTTTTTCTATTCAAAAGCCGGCTCACCGGATGCGCGGGACCTGCAGCGCTCTGCGTTTCCACGCGGCTTTAAAGAGTGCATTGGTTGCAGGGCTGGAGGAGGTTACAGGGAAAGGGGGGGGCGATGCCGTGGAGGGATTTGAAAACAAGAGAATTTAAAAATCGAGGCATTGCTGGACCATGAGCCAATGCAGGTCAGCGAGCACAGGGGGTGATGGGTAAATGGGACTTGGTGCGACTTAGGATACGGGCAGCAGAGTTCTTGGAGAAGTAACCCTTTCTGTTACTTCTTTATTTGTGGATGACGGCATGTGGTTAAGAAATAAGAAATAAGAGCAGGAGTAGGCCATGCGGCCCCTCGAGCCGGCTCCGCCATTCAATAAGATCATGGCCGGTCATCGACCTCAACTCCACTTTCCCGCTCGATCTCCATAACCCTAGAGTCCAAAAATCTATCAATCTCAGCCTTGAATATACCCAAAGACTCGGCATTCACAGCCCTCTGGGGCAGAGAACTCCAAAGGTTCACAACCTTCTGAGTGAAGAAATTCCTCCTCATCTCGGTCTTAAATGGCCTACCCCTTATCCTGAGACTATGCCCCCTAGTTCTAGACACTCCAGCCAGGGGAAACAACCTCTCAGTATCTACCCTGCCAACCCCCTTCAATGAGATCACCTCTCATTCTTCTAAACTGCCGAGAGTATAGGCCCATTCTACACAATCTCTCATCGTAGGACAGCCCTCTCATGTTGTTTGCAAAGGAAAATGCCACGGTTCTTAGAAGGTCCTGGTGATATTCCCTGCCACAGGACATCATTTTGATTTACGGCATGACTGAAACGGAACAGGAGAAAGTCTTACTGGAAGCACTGACCATGCTGGAGGAAGTTAGGATTGCTGCACCGTTGGCTCGAGTACCTCAATATTTCCAGTGTCTCCCTTACATATAACAACATTAAGGAACATTTAATTCCCAGCTCCGCGTTTAAGCTCTTAATGTGGCTTTTCCTTATATCATTTACTCACTATGAGGACAATGATCATACTGAAAAGAGTGAGAAAGATTGCAAACAAAAACAACAACAACACCAACAACAACTTGTCTTTATATAGCGTCTTTAACGTAGTAAAAACGTCCCAAGGCCCTTCACAGGACTATTATAAGACAAAAAATGTGAAACCCGCTTAAAGAAATGAAGGTGAGTTTGTTGGTGAAATATTTCAACCACAGTGAGTGAATGTGACAAGTGATGAAGACTTGATGGGCCAGAACCTCACTATGTCTCTTATCGGTCTTTATGGGCAAAACTTGAAAATTGCTTTTTCAAAGACATCAGATTCCGAATTATTGTTCATATGAAGATATGACAAACATTTACTTCAGATGCAATAAATATAAGGAGAGATTTATTTCCAGAAAACTTTCCGTGGCCTGAAGGACAGTTACTGAGGGAGCGTTCGTTTCCTTTTAAGGGCAATATGCAAATATGCATGGCCGGCTCTGTATTATTGCAGCGTTTTGTCAAAGGGTATATCATTATATATTGCAATATTTTAGCAGAATCGACATGAGAAAACAGCAGCACTTTCTGAATGAAGGGACATTGTGATTTTAAAAAAGGAGTCGTTGAGACGGTAAGAGGTAGTGAATGATGTGGCGAGGCAGTGTGTGCAGCTGGAAAGCATACTTACCTGGCAGGGGAGACACCATGATCAAGAAGGTGGTTCTCCCAGGACGAGGCTAGCCCATTGCACTTCGGGTGTGCTGACGCCTGCGATGTCCCCAAATGCGGGATACTCGACTGCAAAATTTGTGGTAGTGGGGGACTGCGTTCGCGCTCTCCCCTGGCTTTACAATAAAAAATAGAATTTCAACAGCATTCTCTTTTCAACTAAGCTGTCAAATATATATACCGTTATATATATCGTTTGCTTTGTTTTCAATTCTAACTGCGCTTTATTCCCAACACAGGGAGCTGTGACACAATACAACTCTGCATAATGGCCTATTCAAATCGCATCATAACCCATCCTAACGCTCACATTTCATTTCATCTTTACACTCACAGTTATATTCATCCTTACTACTAAGAAATTACACATTTTCCACAAAAGATCAACAATTATACACCGCATACAAAAAATGTTTCAAAGCTGCATGCCAACTCTGCACTTTGGCAAAATGTTCAACCTTATTCACTACAGAAACAATCATACAGCACACAACCAGGCCATTCGGCCCATCGTGTCTCTGCCGGCTCTTTCAAAGGGCTATCCAATTAATCCTACTCCTCTCTTCTTTCACCAAAGCCCTGCAATTATTTTACCTTCAAATATTATCCAAATTACCTTTTTACCTTAGGTCACCTCGAGCTGGGGTGGGGAAGGCGGGGAAACATCCTACTGTCGCCTCTGCTTCTTTTGCAAATTTTCTTCAATCTGTGTCTCCTGGTTACTGACCCTTCCGACACTGGAAACAGTTTATCCTTATTTACTCATCATCTTGTATTTATATAGCGTCTTTAACATAGTGAAACGTCCCAAGGCACTCCACAGGAGTGTTAGCAAACTAAATTTGACACCCAGCCGCACAAGGAGACATTAGGACAGATGACCAAAAGCTTGCTCGAAAAGGTAGGTTTTAAGGAGCGTCTGAAAGGAGGAGAGAGAGAGAGGCGGAGAGGTTTCGGGAGGGAATTCCAGAGTTTAGGGCCTAGGCAGCTGAAAGCACGCCCGCCACCGGTGGAGCGAATAAAGTAGGGGATACGCAAGACGCCCAAATTGCATGATCACAGAGATCAAAGGCGACATGAGGGAAAATGTTCTTACGCAGCGAGCGGTTAGCATCTGGAAATCACTGCTTGAAAGGGTGCTGGAGACAAATTCAATTGTGGCTTTCAGAAGAGAATTGGGTAAGTACCTGAAAGAAAAGAATTTGCAGGGCTACGGGGAAAAGGCAGGGGGGTGGGACTAGCTGAAGTGCTCTTGCAGAGAGTCGGCACGGGCTCGACGGGCCGAATGGCCTCCCTCTGTGCTGCAATCGTTCTATTATATGACCTCGGAGGGTTGTAGGCAACGGTCCCTCTAATTTGTTTCTTTGGCCCGCACGCCCCGTCAACGGGCTGTGCGGCCCATTCAAAATTCAGCACGTGCACGTTTTTTCTATTCAAAAGCCGGCTCACCGGATGCGCGGGACCTGCAGCGCTCTGCGTTTCCACGCGGCTTTAAAGAGTGCATTGGTTGCAGGGCTGGAGGAGGTTACAGGGAAAGGGGGGGCGATGCCGTGGAGGGATTTGAAAACAAGAGAATTTAAAAATCGAGGCGTTGCTGGACCATGAGCCAATGCAGGTCAGCGAGCACAGGGGGTGATGGGTAAATGGGACTTGGTGCGACTTAGGATACGGGCAGCAGAGTTCTTGGAGAAGTAACCCTTTCTGTTACTTCTTTATTTGTGGATGACGGCATGTGGTTAAGAAATAAGAAATAAGAGCAGGAGTAGGCCATGCGGCCCCTCGAGCCGGCTCCGCCATTCAATAAGATCATGGCCGGTCATCGACCTCAACTCCACTTTCCCGCTCGATCTCCATAACCCTAGAGTCCAAAAATCTATCAATCTCAGCCTTGAATATACCCAAAGACTCGGCATTCACAGCCCTCTGGGGCAGAGAACTCCAAAGGTTCACAACCTTCTGAGTGAAGAAATTCCTCCTCATCTCGGTCTTAAATGGCCTACCCCTTATCCTGAGACTATGCCCCCTAGTTCTAGACACTCCAGCCAGGGGAAACAACCTCTCAGTATCTACCCTGCCAACCCCCTTCAATGAGATCACCTCTCATTCTTCTAAACTGCCGAGAGTATAGGCCCATTCTACACAATCTCTCATCGTAGGACAGCCCTCTCATGTTGTTTGCAAAGGAAAATGCCACGGTTCTTAGAAGGTCCTGGTGATATTCCCTGCCACAGGACATCATTTTGATTTACGGCATGACTGAAACGGAACAGGAGAAAGTCTTACTGGAAGCACTGACCATGCTGGAGGAAGTTAGGATTGCTGCACCGTTGGCTCGAGTACCTCAATATTTCCAGTGTCTCCCTTACATATAACAACATTAAGGAACATTTAATTCCCAGCTCCGCGTTTAAGCTCTTAATGTGGCTTTTCCTTATATCATTTACTCACTATGAGGACAATGATCATACTGAAAAGAGTGAGAAAGATTGCAAACAAAAACAACAACAACACCAACAACAACTTGTCTTTATATAGCGTCTTTAACGTAGTAAAAACGTCCCAAGGCCCTTCACAGGACTATTATAAGACAAAAAATGTGAAACCCGCTTAAAGAAATGAAGGTGGGTTTGTTGGTGAAATATTTCAACCACAGTGAGTGAATGTGACAAGTGATGAAGACTTGATGGGCCAGAACCTCACTATGTCTCTTATCGGTCTTTATGGGCAAAACTTGAAAATTGCTTTTTCAAAGACATCAGATTCCGAATTATTGTTCATATGAAGATATGACAAACATTTACTTCAGATGCAATAAATATAAGGAGAGATTTATTTCCAGAAAACTTTCCGTGGCCTGAAGGACAGTTACTGAGGGAGCGTTCGTTTCCTTTTAAGGGCAATTTGCAAATATGCATGGCCGGCTCCGTATTATTGCAGCGTTTTGTCAAAGGGTATATCATTATATATTGCAATATTTTAGCAGAATCGACATGAGAAAACAGCAGCACTTTCTGAATGAAGGGACATTGTGATTTTAAAAAAGGAGTCGTTGAGACGGTAAGAGGCAGTGAATGATGTGGCGAGGCAGTGTGTGCAGCTGGAAAGCATACTTACCTGGCAGGGGAGAGACCATGATCAAGAAGGTGGTTCTCCCAGGACGAGGCTAGCCCATTGCACTTCGGGTGTGCTGACGCCTGCGATGTCCCCAAATGCGGGATACTCGACTGCAAAATTTGTGGTAGTGGGGGACTGCGTTCGCGCTCTCCCCTGGCTTTACAATAAAAAATAGAATTTCAACAGCATTCTCTTTTCAGCTAAGCTGTCAAGTATATACCGTTATATATATCGTTTGCTTTGTTTTCAATTCTAACCGCTTTATTCCCAACACAGGGAGCTGTGACACAATACAACTCTGCATAATGGCCTATTCAAATCGCATCATAACCCATCCTAACGCTCACATTTCATTTCATCTTTACACTCACAGTTATATTCATCCTTACTACTAAGAAATTACACATTTTCCACAAAAGATCAACAATTATACACCGCATACAAAAAATGTTTCAAAGCTGCATGCCAACTCTGCACTTTGGCAAAATGTTCAACCTTATTCACTACAGAAACAATCATACAGCACACAACCAGGCCATTCGGCCCATCGTGTCTCTGCCGGCTCTTTCAAAGGGCTATCCAATTAATCCTACTCCTCTCTTCTTTCACCAAAGCCCTGCAATTATTTTACCTTCAAATATTATCCAAATTACCTTTTTACCTTAGGTCACCTCGAGCTGGGGTGGGGAAGGCGGGGAAACATCCTACTGTCGCCTCTGCTTCTTTTGCAAATTTTCTTCAATCTGTGTCTCCTGGTTACTGACCCTTCCGACACTGGAAACAGTTTATCCTTATTTACTCATCACCTTGTATTTATATAGCGTCTTTAACATAGTGAAACGTCCCAAGGCACTCCACAGGAGTGTTAGCAAACTAAATTTGACACCCAGCCGCACAAGGAGACATTAGGACAGATGACCAAAAGCTTGCTCGAAAAGGTAGGTTTTAAGGAGCGTCTGAAAGGAGGAGAGAGAGAGAGGCGGAGAGGTTTCGGGAGGGAATTCCAGAGTTTAGGGCCTAGGCAGCTGAAAGCACGCCCGCCACCGGCGGAGCGAATAAAGTAGGGGATACGCAAGACGCCCAAATTGCATGATCACAGAGATCAAAGGCGACATGAGGGAAAATGTTCTTACGCAGCGAGCGGTTAGCATCTGGAAATCACTGCTTGAAAGGGTGCTGGAGACAAATTCAATTGTGGCTTTCAGAAGAGAATTGGGTAAGTACCTGAAAGAAAAGAATTTGCAGGGCTACGGGGAAAAGGCAGGGGGGTGGGACTAGCTGAAGTGCTCTTGCAGAGAGTCGGCACGGGCTCGACGGGCCGAATGGCCTCCCTCTGTGCTGCAATCGTTCTATTATATGACCTCGGAGGGTTGTAGGCAACGGTCCCTCTAATTTGTTTCTTTGGCCCGCACGCCCCGTCAACGGGCTGTGCGGCCCATTCAAAATTCAGCACGTGCACGTTTTTTCTATTCAAAAGCCGGCTCACCGGATGCGCGGGACCTGCAGCGCTCTGCGTTTCCACGCGGCTTTAAAGAGTGCATTGGTTGCAGGGCTGGAGGAGGTTACAGGGAAAGGGGGGGGCGATGCCGTGGAGGGATTTGAAAACAAGAGAATTTAAAAATCGAGGCATTGCTGGACCATGAGCCAATGCAGGTCAGCGAGCACAGGGGGTGATGGGTAAATGGGACTTGGTGCGACTTAGGATACGGGCAGCAGAGTTCTTGGAGAAGTAACCCTTTCTGTTACTTCTTTATTTGTGGATGACGGCATGTGGTTAAGAAATAAGAAATAAGAGCAGGAGTAGGCCATGCGGCCCCTCGAGCCGGCTCCGCCATTCAATAAGATCATGGCCGGTCATCGACCTCAACTCCACTTTCCCGCTCGATCTCCATAACCCTAGAGTCCAAAAATCTATCAATCTCAGCCTTGAATATACCCAAAGACTCGGCATTCACAGCCCTCTGGGGCAGAGAACTCCAAAGGTTCACAACCTTCTGAGTGAAGAAATTCCTCCTCATCTCGGTCTTAAATGGCCTACCCCTTATCCTGAGACTATGCCCCCTAGTTCTAGACACTCCAGCCAGGGGAAACAACCTCTCAGTATCTACCCTGCCAACCCCCTTCAATGAGATCACCTCTCATTCTTCTAAACTGCCGAGAGTATAGGCCCATTCTACACAATCTCTCATCGTAGGACAGCCCTCTCATGTTGTTTGCAAAGGAAAATGCCACGGTTCTTAGAAGGTCCTGGTGATATTCCCTGCCACAGGACATCATTTTGATTTACGGCATGACTGAAACGGAACAGGAGAAAGTCTTACTGGAAGCACTGACCATGCTGGAGGAAGTTAGGATTGCTGCACCGTTGGCTCGAGTACCTCAATATTTCCAGTGTCTCCCTTACATATAACAACATTAAGGAACATTTAATTCCCAGCTCCGCGTTTAAGCTCTTAATGTGGCTTTTCCTTATATCATTTACTCACTATGAGGACAATGATCATACTGAAAAGAGTGAGAAAGATTGCAAACAAAAACAACAACAACACCAACAACAACTTGTCTTTATATAGCGTCTTTAACGTAGTAAAAACGTCCCAAGGCCCTTCACAGGACTATTATAAGACAAAAAATGTGAAACCCGCTTAAAGAAATGAAGGTGGGTTTGTTGGTGAAATATTTCAACCACAGTGAGTGAATGTGACAAGTGATGAAGACTTGATGGGCCAGAACCTCACTATGTCTCTTATCGGTCTTTATGGGCAAAACTTGAAAATTGCTTTTTCAAAGACATCAGATTCCGAATTATTGTTCATATGAAGATATGACAAACATTTACTTCAGATGCAATAAATATAAGGAGAGATTTATTTCCAGAAAACTTTCCGTGGCCTGAAGGACAGTTACTGAGGGAGCGTTCGTTTCCTTTTAAGGGCAATATGCAAATATGCATGGCCGGCTCTGTATTATTGCAGCGTTTTGTCAAAGGGTATATCATTATATATTGCAATATTTTAGCAGAATCGACATGAGAAAACAGCAGCACTTTCTGAATGAAGGGACATTGTGATTTTAAAAAAGGAGTCGTTGAGACGGTAAGAGGTAGTGAATGATGTGGCGAGGCAGTGTGTGCAGCTGGAAAGCATACTTACCTGGCAGGGGAGACACCATGATCAAGAAGGTGGTTCTCCCAGGACGAGGCTAGCCCATTGCACTTCGGGTGTGCTGACGCCTGCGATGTCCCCAAATGCGGGATACTCGACTGCAAAATTTGTGGTAGTGGGGGACTGCGTTCGCGCTCTCCCCTGGCTTTACAATAAAAAATAGAATTTCAACAGCATTCTCTTTTCAACTAAGCTGTCAAATATATATACCGTTATATATATCGTTTGCTTTGTTTTCAATTCTAACTGCGCTTTATTCCCAACACAGGGAGCTGTGACACAATACAACTCTGCATAATGGCCTATTCAAATCGCATCATAACCCATCCTAACGCTCACATTTCATTTCATCTTTACACTCACAGTTATATTCATCCTTACTACTAAGAAATTACACATTTTCCACAAAAGATCAACAATTATACACCGCATACAAAAAATGTTTCAAAGCTGCATGCCAACTCTGCACTTTGGCAAAATGTTCAACCTTATTCACTACAGAAACAATCATACAGCACACAACCAGGCCATTCGGCCCATCGTGTCTCTGCCGGCTCTTTCAAAGGGCTATCCAATTAATCCTACTCCTCTCTTCTTTCACCAAAGCCCTGCAATTATTTTACCTTCAAATATTATCCAAATTACCTTTTTACCTTAGGTCACCTCGAGCTGGGGTGGGGAAGGCGGGGAAACATCCTACTGTCGCCTCTGCTTCTTTTGCAAATTTTCTTCAATCTGTGTCTCCTGGTTACTGACCCTTCCGACACTGGAAACAGTTTATCCTTATTTACTCATCATCTTGTATTTATATAGCGTCTTTAACATAGTGAAACGTCCCAAGGCACTCCACAGGAGTGTTAGCAAACTAAATTTGACACCCAGCCGCACAAGGAGACATTAGGACAGATGACCAAAAGCTTGCTCGAAAAGGTAGGTTTTAAGGAGCGTCTGAAAGGAGGAGAGAGAGAGAGGCGGAGAGGTTTCGGGAGGGAATTCCAGAGTTTAGGGCCTAGGCAGCTGAAAGCACGCCCGCCACCGGCGGAGCGAATAAAGTAGGGGATACGCAAGACGCCCAAATTGCATGATCACAGAGATCAAAGGCGACATGAGGGAAAATGTTCTTACGCAGCGAGCGGTTAGCATCTGGAAATCACTGCTTGAAAGGGTGCTGGAGACAAATTCAATTGTGGCTTTCAGAAGAGAATTGGGTAAGTACCTGAAAGAAAAGAATTTGCAGGGCTACGGGGAAAAGGCAGGGGGGTGGGACTAGCTGAAGTGCTCTTGCAGAGAGTCGGCACGGGCTCGACGGGCCGAATGGCCTCCCTCTGTGCTGCAATCGTTCTATTATATGACCTCGGAGGGTTGTAGGCAACGGTCCCTCTAATTTGTTTCTTTGGCCCGCACGCCCCGTCAACGGGCTGTGCGGCCCATTCAAAATTCAGCACGTGCACGTTTTTTCTATTCAAAAGCCGGCTCACCGGATGCGCGGGACCTGCAGCGCTCTGCGTTTCCACGCGGCTTTAAAGAGTGCATTGGTTGCAGGGCTGGAGGAGGTTACAGGGAAAGGGGGGGCGATGCCGTGGAGGGATTTGAAAACAAGAGAATTTAAAAATCGAGGCGTTGCTGGACCATGAGCCAATGCAGGTCAGCGAGCACAGGGGGTGATGGGTAAATGGGACTTGGTGCGACTTAGGATACGGGCAGCAGAGTTCTTGGAGAAGTAACCCTTTCTGTTACTTCTTTATTTGTGGATGACGGCATGTGGTTAAGAAATAAGAAATAAGAGCAGGAGTAGGCCATGCGGCCCCTCGAGCCGGCTCCGCCATTCAATAAGATCATGGCCGGTCATCGACCTCAACTCCACTTTCCCGCTCGATCTCCATAACCCTAGAGTCCAAAAATCTATCAATCTCAGCCTTGAATATACCCAAAGACTCGGCATTCACAGCCCTCTGGGGCAGAGAACTCCAAAGGTTCACAACCTTCTGAGTGAAGAAATTCCTCCTCATCTCGGTCTTAAATGGCCTACCCCTTATCCTGAGACTATGCCCCCTAGTTCTAGACACTCCAGCCAGGGGAAACAACCTCTCAGTATCTACCCTGCCAACCCCCTTCAATGAGATCACCTCTCATTCTTCTAAACTGCCGAGAGTATAGGCCCATTCTACACAATCTCTCATCGTAGGACAGCCCTCTCATGTTGTTTGCAAAGGAAAATGCCACGGTTCTTAGAAGGTCCTGGTGATATTCCCTGCCACAGGACATCATTTTGATTTACGGCATGACTGAAACGGAACAGGAGAAAGTCTTACTGGAAGCACTGACCATGCTGGAGGAAGTTAGGATTGCTGCACCGTTGGCTCGAGTACCTCAATATTTCCAGTGTCTCCCTTACATATAACAACATTAAGGAACATTTAATTCCCAGCTCCGCGTTTAAGCTCTTAATGTGGCTTTTCCTTATATCATTTACTCACTATGAGGACAATGATCATACTGAAAAGAGTGAGAAAGATTGCAAACAAAAACAACAACAACACCAACAACAACTTGTCTTTATATAGCGTCTTTAACGTAGTAAAAACGTCCCAAGGCCCTTCACAGGACTATTATAAGACAAAAAATGTGAAACCCGCTTAAAGAAATGAAGGTGGGTTTGTTGGTGAAATATTTCAACCACAGTGAGTGAATGTGACAAGTGATGAAGACTTGATGGGCCAGAACCTCACTATGTCTCTTATCGGTCTTTATGGGCA